>NW_027649848.1:570000-642214 GCF_965287045.1 Carcharhinus amblyrhynchos | reverse complement strand
CAGTTCAAGCACACACTAACGACATGAAGCACGAGGCCAATCTCCAACATCCAAGAGCCGCCCCAGTACGACCCATCGCGTGTCTGCCCCTCGTTGGACAACAAGGCTTAAAACCTGTGAATTAAAAGAGAAAAAAATCATTATTATGATACCATATCCTTATACATTACCAGGGACGTCCCAATGCTAATGAACCTTATTTAAAACAATCTCCTATGTTATCTCCAACCCACTCATGTGCCTGTCTAAGTTACTCTTAAACAACTCCAGCATAGGCGTAGACAAAGGTCATGGGTCGAAGAGGGCACTCACAATGTTAAAGTGGGCGGCGTGGGCTTGTTGGACCAAAGGGCCTGTTTCCTGGGCTGCGTTGTTCTTTGGTCTTCTGTTCAATAGGATAATGTCCGACCCGGAAATCCTCGTGTCCACTTCCCTGCATTTTCTCCACTCATTCCTTTCTGGATCCAAATCCATCCATCAAAGCACTAAAAATTGATCTCTTTGACAAGAAGTTACAAAGATTCCTGACCCTCTGAGACAATGAATTGCTCCCATCCGTCAAAACATTGCCTCCCCTCTAACCTGAGACTGTGATATCTCGCCCCAGTCTCCTCTTAGCAATTCCTCTGCCAAAACTCAATAATCGAATATGTTTGAATGAGATTCCAGCTCATCCATCTCAGCTCCAACGAGCAGTGTTCCAACCGGTTTAAAACTTCCTGAGAATGAAACTCCCCCATGACGGGAATCATCCCAGTCAACATTCTCGGTACTACCCGAAATGAAATGATACCTTTGCCCCCACGTTTAGTGACACTGACATTTCGAAACGTCAGCAAACCTGACGATAAACAATCGACCCCTGGGCACGGTCCATCTCCATGTGTTTGGCCGATTGCGATTGGCCGGGGGGGAGAGTGAGGTGAAGGACACTTGCACTCATCCAATAAATCTATCCATGTGAGATCTCCGCACGTAGGGAACACTTTACAGATTGTGCACAGTGTGAGAGAGGAGACATTGTGGCAGAGTGGGTGCATTCTCTTCTATAATACAACCACTGAGGACTAGTGCACCTGCAAAGAGAACCTGCGTGTGAAACACAAACAGACCAATGAGGTAGGCAATGCAACCATTCCATCGAGAGCATTTTTGGCTGGTGTGTGTGTGTTACTATCCTATACTTTTTCCACTTGGTTTGCAATGTCGAATAAGGTGTTAATGAGTTGATTTCAAGGTAAAATCCATTCTGCTGGACACAAAGTGAGATTTCGATGCTCAGTCAATGCAATGAAGGTTGTGCTCTGCATTGCCAATGAGTCTGTTAAAATATGAGATACCGTTGATATATTGGCACCATTAGATCAGAATTAGCACCGATCGAGATTGTACCAAATTGCCCCATGGTATTTCCCCGATGTTGTAATGTTCTGAGGTAGCCAAGTGACGGTGAATTCAACAGGATGAAATAGTGGACTGTTTCGATGGAATATCATACTTAGAGCAAGCTGGAAAACAACACAGAAGTGGAGAGGCAAAGGCGAGATTTATTTGTGTTTGCCATTCTGGATGTTGACCATGTTCTCTGTGCTCCCTTTCCCCATCCGCTCAGCCCTCGGCAATGTGGGTAAACTCCACCCCCCCCCCCCCCCCCCAAGCAGAATACACAGCCTGTCCTACATTCTCTCTGAGCGAGGCGAATTCAGGTGGGCAGGAACGTGAGAAAAAGAAGAACTGGCTTGAGTTTGGGTGAAAATATTCAGGGCCCAGAACACCGGGACGCGGTTGTATCTATCGAGCAATTTGAAATGCGGCAAGACAGGATCCCAGTTCAAGCGGCAAGATTGCAGGAGGGCTGGTGAAGTGAGGGGGGGGGGGGGGGTGGGGGGCGTAGGATTCTCGGGGTGGGGGATAGGGACTGAGCAGGAAGGAGACTTTTGCTGGGCCTCACTTTCAATGCGTCGTCAGATTTTCAAAATCATTTATTTTTTGGTATTTGGTATGAACTGAAACTTATGGATATATTTAAGTGCATTAAGGTATAGTGGAGGAAACTTAAGTATTATGTGTTGTCCCCTTTTGTGCATCAGGTAGCATCTTTGTAGACAGTGCGATGGTACGTGTCAGGAGGGTGTGAGTCTGTGCCAACATTAAGGCAGCAGAGATAACACGTGATAGCCAAAACTCACTTTTCACACAAAAAAAACTCTTCGCAAAGGGCGGTGTACAGCCCTAAGATCAAGGAACCACTTGAAACGATAAAACTCAGACTTTGTTGGGTCTTTCCAAAGGTCACAGTTGCTTTTGGTACTATTGACAATTTTCCTACGTCAATGACTGCAGTTGAAAACACTCTCAACGTAAACAAATATCGCCGTCCTATCAGAGCGATAAGATGCATTTTGGGATTGACAACAACCATGACGAGATCTCCCCCCCTTCGATAGTTGATGGATCTAAATGGAAAAAT
This sequence comes from Carcharhinus amblyrhynchos, assembly GCF_965287045.1. Lineage (NCBI taxonomy): Eukaryota > Metazoa > Chordata > Chondrichthyes > Carcharhiniformes > Carcharhinidae > Carcharhinus > Carcharhinus amblyrhynchos. The sequence continues at coordinate 639,744 of NW_027649848.1, read as the reverse complement.
GCCCCCCAAAAAAATCTGTTGAATCTAACAAAAAAAACTCACTTTTATTGGGTATTCCTGCGTCTGCATTTTGCCAATTATGGTGAGTATCCACAAAATCTGTAAATGGCCTTCGCCTCTCGGAAGAGGTGAGAGTGTTTATGTTCCACAAAGAGGAAGGCAGACAAAAATGTTTTAAATGTATTGAGTTGGACTCAGAATGGAACTGCTCAGTAAAGCCATATTTGTGAATGTATGTATGTCAAATAGCCTGGACATATTTATGTATCCTTAGATCCATTTATATTTGCCCTTATTGATCGAGCACCACTTTGTTTGTTTGGACACTGTTGGTCTCAAAGGACAAATCGGGGGTTAATTCCACGGTCTAGAACATGGAATATTCCAGCGCAGTCCAGGCCCCTCGGCCCCTCGATGTTGCCCCAACCAGTGGAACCAATCTAATGACCCTCGAACCTAAACTATTCCAATCTTATCCGTATGCCTAGGTTCACAGTTGAAATAAAATCATAGGCGGTGTTTTGAAAAGGATACGGGCTGAGAAAAAACACTCTATTTCTCTCCAATAGCAACGTGTGGAGGGAGGAGGCTTACACTCAATGCCACTCAGCCTCAGTCCCCCTCCCACTCTATCCCCATGCTGGAGGGACATTGTGTTAACACAATCCGCTGATTTAGAGAAATATTGGCCAGAATTCAGACGTTGCAGACGGGGACCAAATTCCTGCAGAGACAAGTTCAAAATTTGACATGGTAACAATCTTCAAATTTGGGGATCCGGAAATGGGAATAAATTGATGGAATTGTGTGTTGCGTGGATCCATATGTTGGCCAATGAGATTCTGAAATGTTGCCCAAACTCTCTGTGGATAACAAAAATACGCAGAGTTGTACCTAATCCATGTCTTTGATAGATTATGTTTTATTTTTTATCTGCACATGTATCAAGCAGAATACGGAATGACATATCACAGATATTGGTTTAATTTTTCACAATATCCCATTGCAGAATACCCCTTTTTTTAACCCACGGTTCTTGTTAAATGGATCTCTCACAACTTAAATTTGGTTCTTTGCAAAGAAAATTCCACACCACACATTTTCAATGTATTCCGGATTATCTGTTGCTCTCAAAGCAAGTTGCAGAAGGTGAGGTCGCGTGGGATCAGAGACGAGCTGGTGAGGTGGATACAAAACTGGCTCGGTCTAAGGAGAGAGAGGGTAACAGTGGACGGGTGTGTTTCTGAATGGAGGGCTGTGACACGTGGGTGTTTCTCAATGCTGGCACCTTTGCTGTTTCGTAATATATATATAAATGATACGGCGGAAAATATAACTGGTTTGATGAGTAACTTTGCGGGTGGAATACATGAGGGTGGATTTGCAGATAAATGACGAGGACCATCAGGGGATACAGGAGGATAAAGATCAGTTGGACAATTGGGCGGAGAGATGGAGTTGGTCAGGTGGAGTTTAATCCAGACAAATGTGAGTTAAAGCATTTTGGAAGGATTAATACAGACAGGACACATACAGTAAATGGCAGAACCCTTCAGGTTATTGATAGACAAAGGCATCTGCGTGCACAGATATACAGACCACTGAAAGTGGCAGTGCAGGTGGAGAAGGTAGTCAAGAAGAGATACGGCGTGTTTGCCTTCATTGCCCAGAGTATTGAGTTTACAAATTGGTATGTCATGTTGTAGAACATTGGTTAGGCCACACTTGGAATGCAGATCTCAATTCCAGTCGTCACACTACTGGAAGGATGTGGAAGCTTTGGAGAGGGTGCAGAAAAGATTTACCAGGATGTTACCTGGTCAGGAGGGCATTAACTACGAGGAGAGGTTGGAGAGACTTGGCTTGATCTCACTGCAACGAAAAGATTGAGGGGTGACTCTGATAGAAGTCTACAAAATAATGAGAGACGTGGACAGAGTAGATGGTCAGCAGTTTCTGTTTCCCCCCAAGATGTAAGAGACAAGGGGGCACATCTTTCAGGTGTGCGGGGTAAGGTTTACCGCAGATATATGAGGCATGTTTTTCTAACACAGAGGGTGGTGGGTGCCTGGAAATCATTACCAGGGGAAATAGTAGAGGCAGATAGGGTAGTGACTTCTAAGGGGCAAATACATGAACAGGAAGGGGATAGAGGGATATGGTGCCCGGAAGGGTGGGGGTTTTTAGTTCAGTCAGGCAGCCTGGTGAGTGCAGGCTTGGAAAGCCACAGGACCCCTTCCTGTGCGGAAATTTTATTTGTTCTTCGTTCAAATCCTTCCCTCTGTGTACTACAGTTATGAGTTTACATTCGTGGCGTCGGTCTTCAATCCGTTATGCACTTGACACAAGTGAATAATGTTGAAATATAAAGAATAACGGAGAACGCTGTCAACTGTTGGAAAAATAATAATAATTTATCTTTCTAACGTCTGTTAAGAAAGGAAAAATGAGTCTTTATACAGCCTGCCCTACATTCGAGCCCAAAACCCACAGCAATATGCTTCTTCCCAATTACTCTCCCTCTTAAAAGACCCAGCAGGGTAAACAATTCAGGAGCAAAATCGGGATGACCGATACAGATTATCTCCTGAAATAATTGAAGAAAAAACTTCCCCTTCTGCCCCATTGTCACGTGCCGTTGGTTTTTTGATCAATTCGATGACATTTCGACTCAACTCCCCCGTTCTAATGCGAGGGGTTTATGTATTTCCCTCCCCGGCTTTCCATTTAGCCGACCTCTCTCTCATCCACGTAAAGACCCTACCCCAGGCCCCCTCATCCTTTTCCAAATGGAGACCTTGCTGCCATTATCGATTGTGAGCCTTTGCTGGTGTGTTTGATCTGTAGCCTGATAAGGGTAAGACAAACATGTACAGCAAAGCGGTGTCCAATGTACCTCTCGCCTCTGTTTATTGACACCAGAACCTGGTGTGTCTCTTTAAAATATTAACCCCGTTTGAACACGGAACAGCGTTGCAGGAGAGGCTCTTCCATCCAAGGTGTCGTGTTGAACATGACGCCAAATTCAACTCACTTCTTCAGTTTGTCACAGACAGACGTCACCGTAGAATCTTACACTGCAGAAGGAGGCCACTCGGCCCAGAGAGCGTGAACAGAGCACAATCCCAGCCAGGCCCTACACCCAGAACCCCCTTTCATTTCCCCTAGCGAGGCTGCCTAAAATTAAGAGGCAATTGAGCGTGGCCAATTCAGCAAACTCATCATCTTCAGAATGTCAGCGGAAACCGGAGCTCAAACAGGAAACCCAGGCAGACACGGGGAGGATGTGCAAACTCCACCCAAGCCAGGAATTGAACCCAGGTCCCTGGCGCTGTGAGGTAGCAGTGCTGACCACTGTGCCACCCAATGTCCTTTTTTCTCTACCTCACTATTACTTGCATATTAATGTCCACTTTGGTAGGACATTACTAACTTTACTAACCTTATTGAGTTTTTTAAGAAGGTGACCAAAGAGGTGGATGGGGGTAAGACAGTTGACGTGGTATATATGGATTTTAGTAAGGCGTTTGATAAGGTTCACCATGGTAGGCTTCTGCAGAAAATGCAGATGTATGGGATTCTGGGTAATCTAGGAAGTTGGATCAGGAATTGGCTATCAGATAGGAGACAGAGGGTGGTGGTTGATGGTAAATATTCATCATGGAGTTCGGTTACGAGTGGTGTGCCTCAGGGATCTGTTTTGGGGCCACTGTTGTTTGTAATCTTTATTAATGATCTGGATGAGGGTATAGTTTATGTTCTATGTTCTATGAACAATGGTAGGAAGGAGTATTACTTACGTGGCAAGAAACTGCAGCAGGCGACGGTGCAGAGGGACCTCGCGGTCCTTGTGCATGAGTCGCAAAAACCCAGCCTGCAGGTGCAGCAGGTGGTCAGGAAGGCGAATGGGATGCTGGCCTTCATAGCGAGGGGGATTGAATATAAAAGTAGGGAGGTCTTGCTGCGGCTGTATAGGGCATTGGTGAGGCCGCAGCTGGAGTACTGTGTGCAGTTTTGGGCGCCGCACTTACGCAAGGATATTTTGGCCTTGGAGGGAGTGCAGAGGAGGTTTACTAGGCTGATACCGGAGTTGAGGGGGTTGAAATATGAGGAGAGGCTGAATAAACTAGGCTTGTACTCGTTAGAGTTTTGAAGAATGAGGGGAGATCTCATTGAGACGTGTAAGATGATGAATGGGATGGATAGAACATAGAACATAGAACATAGAACATTACAGCGCAGAACAGGCCCTTCGGCCCACGATGTTGCGCCGACCAGTTACAAAAACAATGACCCACTAGCCTATACCGATCCCTTTTCGTCCATAAACCTATCCAGAGATCTCTTAAACGCCCCCAAACTAGACGCATTTACAACTGCAGCAGGCAGGGCATTCCAATCCCTCACCACCCGCTGGGTAAAGAACCTACCCCTGACATCCGTCCTGTAGCTACCCCCCCTTAATTTAAAGCCATGCTTTAATGATAGAGGTGGAGAGACTCTTCCCGCTCAGAAAAGACAGTAGGACTAGGGGGCACAGCCTCAAGATAAAGGGGGGGGGGGCGCAGTTTAGAACGGAGTTGAGGAGGAACTTCTTCACTCAAAGGGTGGTGAATCTCTGGAATTCTCTGCCCGTTGAAGTGGTGGAGGCTGCCTCGCTAAATATTTTTAAGACGCGGGTTGATGGGTTTTTGATAAGAGAGGGGATTAAGGGTTATGGGGAAAGGGCGGGAATGTGGAACTGAGCCACGACAGATCAGCCATGATCTTATTGAATGGCGGGGCAGGCTCGAAGGGCTAGATGGCCGATTCCTGCTCCTATTTCTTGTGTTCTTATGTCCACAAGCCCCTGACAGTTTCCCAGCATATCTCAGAAGAACATAAGAAATAGGAGCAGGAGTAGGCCATCTAGCCCTTCGAGCCTGCCCCACCATTCAATAAGATCATGGCTGATCTGAAGTGGCTCAGTTCCACTTTCCCGCTTTCAATCTCTCCCCCACGACCATCCCTAGCCTCACGTCATAGAATATAGAACATAGAACATTACAGCGCAGAACAGGCCCTTCGGCCCACGATGTTGCACCAACCAGTTAAAAAACAATGACCCACTAACCTAAACCAATCCCTTTCCATCCATAAACCTATCCACGGATCTCTTAAACGCCCCCAAACTAGGCGCATTTACAACTGCAGCAGGCAGGGCATTCCAATCCCTCACCACCCTCTGGGTAAAGAACCTACCCCTGACATCCATCCTATACCTACCACCCCTTAATTTAAAGCCATGCCCCCTCGTGCTAGCTTTCTCCATCCGAGGAAAAAGGCTATCACTGTCCACCCTATCTAAACCTCTAATCATCTTATATGTTTCAATAAGATCCCCTCTTAGCCGCCTTCTTTCCAACGAAAACAACCTCAGATCCCTCAGCCTCTCCTCATAGGACCTCCCCTCCATACCAGGCAACATCCTGGTAAACCTCCTCTGCACCCTCTCCAAAGCCTCCACATCCTTCCTGTAATGTGGGGACCAGAACTGCACACAGTACTCCAAGTGCGGCCGCACCAGAGTTTTGTACAGTTGCAACATGACGCTGCGACTCCTAAATTCAATCCCCCTACCAATAAACGCCAAGACACCGTATGCCTTCTTAACAACCTTATCTACTTGATTCCCAACTTTCAGGGATCTATGTACACATACACCTAGATCCCTCTGTTCATCCACACTATTCAGAGTCCTCCCGTTAGCCCTATACTCGACACATCTGTTATTCCTACCAAAGTGAATTACCTCACACTTCTCCACATTAAACTCCATCCGCCACCTCTCGGCCCAGCTCTGCAACCTGTCTAAGTCTCCCTGCAAACTATGACACCCTTCCTCACAATCTACCACACCTCCGACTTTGGTGTCATCAGCAAATTTACTAATCCACACAACTATACCCTCTTAAGCCTGTGCTCTCTAGTTCTCCATTTCGCTACCCTTTTGGTGGGGAAAGTACGTGTGTTCATTGTTCCTGTGCCCCTCCTGACGTCATACAACTCCAAAGTCCCAACCTCCTTAGTTTGGAGGAACGAAACCCAAGACTCCCTCTAACTCAGGACCAGTAGCCCTGGCAATTAGCTTGTGTCCGTGGGGAGTTTGCGCATTCTCCCCGTGCCTGCGTGGGTTTCCTCCGGGCGCTCCGGTTCCCTCCCATGCCCCGAAGATGCTCTCTTAGGCTGATTGGAGGTAATAAATTGTCCCGAAATTAGCTTTCCCTCAATGTGGATGGCCATAAAACAATAGATAGGGTTCATGGGTGGAGGAGGTGGGGGGACTGGTAAATGGTGGCGTGGGCTCGTTGGGCTGAAGGGCCTGTCTCCCGGGCTGTTTTCATTCTTTGTTATTTGTTCTTCAAACCTCTTCAAGTGGCTACAGCAACACACCATACTCCAAGTGCGGCCTGACCAAAAACTTAGACAACTGCGACATAATGTTACAATTCCAAACCTCAGGCCCGTGTCTGATGAAATCCAGTTTGCTGATCACAAACTGACCGATTGAGAGAGAAAGTACCACGTGATTGTAATTATTCGGGCCATCAGTGTCTGCTAGGAGCTGCAAAATCTATCAGACTATTGCAGACACATAGAGGGAAGTGGCGAATGTTCGGATAAACGTGTTCAAGGGTTCCAGAGCTCAAGAACACACCGTATTGCGGTTTTCCAAAAATCCTTTGCATCAAACTGAGGTGACGAGGTTCTTGAACAAAGAGCAGATGACTCAGAACAATACAGCACACAGACCCTCCAAACCTGTGTGTATCATGATGTCTCCCTAAACTAGACCTGCATACACTTTTGGAGTCCGTATCCTCCCATTCCCATCTTTTTTATGTGTTTGTCCAGTTGTCCCTCAAGTGCTGCTGTGGTCCCAGTTTCCACCTCCTCCCGTGGGAGCAAGTTCCAGGCATTCACCACCCCCTGTGTGAAAAAACACTTGCCTCACAGTTCTCATCTAAACGTTTCCTGGCGCCACCCAACCACATGTCCTCAGAGCTTGACTTGTCTACCTCAGGAAAGAGTGTCTGATTATCCACTCTGCCCATGCCACTCCTAATCCTGTCCACCTCTGTCCGTGTGTACCTCACCTCCCCCCCCCCCCCTCCAATCTCCACCATTCCGCTGAGAATAAGCAGAGTCCTTCCAATCTTCCAATCCTATGAATGGGATGGATAGGATAGAGGTGGAGAGACTCTTCCCGCTCAGAAAGGACAGTAGGACTAGGGGGCACAGCCTCAAGATAAAGGGGGGGGGGGGCCGTTTAGAACGGAGTTGAGGAGGAACTTCTTCACTCAAAGGGTGGTGAATCTCTGGAATTCTCTGCCCGTTGAAGTGGTGGAGGCTGCCTCGCTAAATATTTTTAAGACGCAGGTTGATGGGTTTTTGATAAGCGAGGGGATTAAGGGTTATGGGGAGAGGGTGGGAATGTGGAGCTGAGCCACAACAGATCAGCCATGATCTTATTGAATGGCGGGGCAGGCTCGAAGGGCTAGATGGCCGACTCCTGCTCCTATTTCTTATGTTCTTATCTCTCCTCCAGAGCAGGCAACATCCTGGTCACCCTCTTCTGCACACTCCCCAAAATATCCTTCGGGCAACGTGGCCGCCTCAACTTCCCAAATGAGGCCTAACTAAGGTTCTACAGAGCTGGAGTATGACCTACCAATTGTAAAACTCAGTGTCCCGACCTTAGAAGGGAAGGAGGTTGAATACTTTCTTCACAACCTTCTCCACACGTGTGGGCACTTTCGGTGATCGCTGGACATGTACGCTCAGATCTCTCTGCCTATTAACACCCCAAAGGGTACCACAGTTTATGGTACACATGCATTGGGCCTTCCAAACTGTGTTACCTCACGCTTGTCCAGTGTCTGCATTTTCCCTACCCATGTCTCCAGCCACATATTGCTGTATCTTCTGAGAATCCTTTTCGCTGTCCGCAACTTCACCAATCTGGGAACTCACTGATCAGACTTAACAAAGATCAAAAACAGCCCGGGAAACAGGTCCCTCAGGCCGATGAGCCCACCCCACAATTTTAACTAAACCAGTCCCCCCTCCACCCATGATCCCTATCTATACTTATGGCCATCCACATTGAGGGGAGGCTAATTTAGGGACAATTTGTTACACCAATCAGCCTCAGAGCACACCTTTGGGGGTGTGGGAGAAAACCGGAGCACCCGGAGAAAACCCACGCAAGCACGGGGAGAAATGCAGCAGGCGACGGTGCAGAGGGACCTCGGGGTCCTTGTGCATGAGTCGCAAAAACCCAGCTTGCAGGTGCAGCAGGTGGTCAGGAAGGCGAATGTGATGCTGGCCTTCATAGCGAGGGGGATTGAATATAAAAGTAGGGAGGTCTTGCTGCAACTGTATAGGGCACTGGTGAGGCCGCAGCTGGAGTACTGTGTGCAGTTTTGGGCGCCGTACTTACGCAAGGATATTTTGGCCTTGGAGGGAGTGCAGAGGAGGTTTACTAGGCTGATACCGGAGTTGAGGGGGTTGAGCTATGAGGAGAGGCTGAATAAACTAGGCTTGTACTCGTTAGAGTTTAGAAGAATGAGGGGAGATCTCATTGAGACGTATAAGATGATGAATGGGATGGATAGGATAGAGGTGGAGAGACTCTTCCCGCTCAGAAAGGACAGTAGGACTAGGGGGCACAGCCTCAAGATAAAGGGGGGGGGGCGGTTTAGAACGGAGTTGAGGAGGAAGTTCTTCACTCAAAGGGTGGTGAATCTCTGGAATTCTCTGCCCGTTGAAGTGGTGGAGGCTGCCTCGCTAAATATTTTTAAGAAGCGGGTTGATGGGTTTTTGATAAGAGAGGGGATTAAGGGTTATGGGGAGAGGGCGGGAATGTGGAACTGAGCCACGACAGATCAGCCATGATCTTACTGAATGGCGGGGCAGGCTCGAAGGGCCAGATGGCCTACTCCTGCTCCTATTTCTTATGTTCTTATGAATGTGCAAACTCCCACAGACACCGACCCAAATCCATGTGTCTGCACAGCAAACAGTGATAGTCACTGAACTGTCGTCTTGCCCAGTATCTGGTCCAGATTAAGCGCACACACTAACGATGTGAAGTACTAGGCCAATCTCGACACAATCAAGAGCACCCCTCATTGGTCAACAAGGCTCGCTACTTTTTTTCCTCCGAATTAATTATCTATACAACGGAAAACACACCTCCCAGAACTGATCCGTTAGCCATAGCCTTCCATTAAAATAAACCTCCCCTCTCCTGCTACCCTCTGACTAAGGTGGCCAATCCATTCGGTATCCATCTTGCCTGCTCCTGTGTACCTTCCCTTTCTGTATCAGTCCGCCCACCATCAGGCACCTTGTCAAAAGCTTTACCGCAATCCATGTGTACAACATCCACTGCCTTTCCTTCTGCTGTCATCTCCATCACCCCCTCAAAAAATACTCCATCAACTTAATGAGTCACGATCTCGCCTTCACAAAACCATCACTAAAGAGTCCATTTGCTTCCTAATGTAAGTAACTCCTGTCCCTCAGATTTCTCTTCCCAATAATTTTCCGGCCACTGACATAAAACTCACTGGCCTATAATTTCCGGGATTCTCCCTGCTGCCTTTCCTAAACAATGGAAGAAAATTGGCCACCCAACGGTCCTCTGAGATTTCACCGAGAGCAACGTGGATGCAAAGATTTTTGCCAAGGCCCCACCAATTTCCGTCCTTGCCTCCCTGAATATTTTGGGATAGATCGCGTCAGGCCCTGGGATTGTCTGTACTAATGTTCCTGAAGACTCACAACACCTCTTAATTTTTGGTATCGAAAGGACCCAAAATATCTACACATTAACCTGGGCTCCTCATTCATCAGGTCTAAGCACTGATTCCCTCATTATCCTTGAGTAGACCAATCCTTCCCCTAGCTTCCCTCTTGCTCTTTATGTACGCGTCAAATTGCGTCGGATTTTCCTTAATCCCGTTTGCAAATGATTTTCCATGTCCCAATTTAGCACTCCAAACTCTTTCCTTCAGTTCATTCCAAGGTTACTTTCATTCTTCAAGGGATTTATCCATCCCAGGCCTTTTAGATCCTACAAATCCTTCTCTCTGTTCCATTTGGCAAGGCTATTAATAGCCCCCGTTTTCCAGGGGTCCCGATCATTGCCACAGTTATTTTGCATCCTCACGGACACATTCCGGTCCTGAATTCTAATCAAACACTCTCACGTGTTGACTTGAGTTATCCTCAAACTTCCTCCCTCAACCTCCAATCCTGCCTAATGTTAGACTTCCCTCAATTTACCACCTTCACCCGAGGGTCAGTCTTATCCTGATCCACGCGCACCTTAAAAATGATGGGATTACGGTTACTGTTCCTGAATTGCTCTCCTACTGGAGCTTTGATCACCTGTCTGGACTCATTCCCAACACCAGGTCTACTACTCCTCTTTCCCAATTTTACGTATTGTTTCAAGAAACCACCCTGGACACTGCTTAGGAAATCTGCCCCATCCAAACCCCCAGCAATGTGTGAGTCCCAGTGAATATACGGAAAGCTAGAATCACCCAACACAACCCGGGTGTGTTTGCATCTTCCCGAAATGTTCTGAATGTTCTGCTCCTCTATCTCCCGCTGGCCATCGGGAGGCCTGTAATAATCCCCCGGCACTGTCGCTGCGCCCTCCATCTCCCTAAGATCCACCGAATGTTAATAATTATTCAGTGGGTCCACAGAGCGGCTGCGATAATGAAATCCAGTCAACGTCCCAGTGCGATAGAGCCGTTTGCTCAGTTCAAAGCTCGGACCCAAAGAAGACAAACAGCGGGCTCGTCTGAACTTTCCGCATCTATGACTTCTGTACATTTGGTGCTGGCTTCTGTTTGCAAGTTCAAAGTTCAAAGCTTGGCATTGACAACTCACTGCTGGTTCATCGATTTGCAACGGCATTTCATTTCCCTAAGGTTCTGGGACCGCAATCACAAACTCCGAGTCTGCGCTCCACCAATTTGAGAAGAATACATTGATGCACAGTCCATTCGAAAGTTAATTAACTCCATCCCCCAGCATCGCCTCTGCCCGCTCCCCGAAACATGTACACACGCGCATGCACACACACACACTCCCACACAAACATACACACACACACACACTCACAAACACACACACACACTCACACACAAACACCCACGCACACACACAAATACACACACACTCACACACATACACAAATACACACACACACAAACACCCACGCACACACACACACACAAACACGCACACACACACACGCACACAAACACACACACAAACACATACACAAACAAACACCCACACACACACAGAAACACGCACAGAAACACGCACACAAGCACACAAACACACACACACACACACACAAACACCCACGCGCATGCGCACACTCACAAACACACACACATATACAAACACACACACGCACAAACACCCACACATACACACAAACACACAAACACCCACAAACACACACACAAACATGCACACGCACACACACATACACAAACACCCACGCACACACACAAACGCACACACACAAACACGCACACACACACTCACACACGTACACACATACACAAACACCCATGCACACACACACATATACTCATCCAGAAGTCTTTTAAAAGACCCCACCGAGTTCGCCTCCACCACCACTGACGGCAGCCGATTCCACTCACTCACCATCCTCTGAGTGAAAATCTTACCCCTGACATCTCCTCTGTACCTGCTCCCCAGCACCTTAAACCTGAGTCCTCTCGTAGTGACCATTGCAGCCCTGGGAAATAGCCTCCGAGAATCCACCCTATCTATTCCTCTCAACGTTTTATAAACCTCTATCGGGTCGCCTCTCAACCTTCGTCTCTCCAGGGAGAAGAGTCCCAGCTCCCTCAACCTATCTTCATAAGGCATGTCTCCCAACCCAGGCAACATCCTTGTAAATCTCCTCTGCACCCTCTCAATAGCTTCCACATCCTTCCTGTAGTGAGGGGACCAGAACTGCGCACAGTACTCCAAGTGGGGTCTGACAAGGGTCAAATAAAGTTCGCTTTTATCGCCAGCTGGGACTGCACTGGAATGTAAGCAATAGCGAGAATCAATAAATTAATGTGGAAAGTGGCCTGTTCCTCGATCGGGTGAAGAGTGTTACAGGGGTTAGCAATGCTGATCCACAGTGCCAGGGAGCAAGGACCAAATCTGGCCTACATAGAACCACAGAATCAGTGAATCAGTGCAGTAGAGACCCCCCCAGCCCATTGGGACTACACGAACACACCAGGGGGTGCTGAGTGAGTGGAATCGGCTGCTGTCAGTGGTGGTACAGGTGAACTCGCTGGGGTCTTTTAAGAGACTTCTGGATGAGTATATGGGATCTAATGGGATTGGGAGTTACAGATAGGTCTATGGCTTGGTAGGTATGGATGCGATCGGCGCAACCTGTGGTCCGAATGGCCAGTTTGTGCTCTCGTGTTCTATGTGTGTGTGATCTGCCCCCACAGGATGATAACACGGACACCAATTTAAAATAATTAATGAACTCCCGTGTCCTGTTCTCCCGAATCGAACAATTGTCCTGGAATAAATGCAGGACCTGGCTTCCCTGTGCATCATCCACTTTCTTTTCTGATATAAATACAACTTGCCAGCAGATGTACATATTATGTACACGTATTATACAGCAGCTTTATAACCATGTTGTATCTTAGCAGCTGATATCATTCCTGGTTGGGAGACTGAAAATAATCCGTAATTCCGTCAACAAACTTCAAGATGCGGTTCCCTGTGTTTGTGTTTGCTGCAGGTGAGTAATATTTAGAGTTCATGTTGTTATTTGATTGTCCTTTCCTCTGCTAAAGGATGGCGATATTGCATTTTGTTCATTGCGAACACCCGTTGCCGTCTATAGTCACGTCCATCTGGTAACTCGTCGGGTGTGCTGTTTCATCGAGTCCCCACAGCAGCGATTCCGCTTCGAAAGAGAGTACTCCACAAACGTCCACTGCCTCCCTTCCCCCGGCCCCACCCCTCCCCCCCCCCCCCTCCGTCGATGCTTTCTCCAATGGCTAACCCAACTAACCTCAATACCTTGGGACAAAATGGGCCAATTTAGCATGAGCAATCCACCGAGCCTGCACATAGTTGGGCTGTGGAGCATCCCGAAACACGCACCCACACACAGACACACACACACCCACACACCTACACGCACACACACAAATGGCGAGATTGTACAAACTTCACATAGAAAAAATCACCAATTGCCAGAATAGAACTGCTGCCCATAGCACTCAGAGGAAGTAATCTACATAAGAACATAAGAAATAGGAGCAGGAGTCGGCCATCTAGCCCCTCGAGCCTGCCCCGCCATTCAATAAGATCATGGCTGATCTGTCGTGTCTCAGTTCCACTTTCCCGCCCTCTCCCCATAACCCTTAATCCCCTCTCTTATCAAAACCCCATCTACTGCCCCCCAGACCGCCCCCCCCGACACTCATCAATCTTCCCACCTCCACACCCCCACCCCGCCCCCCCCCCCACCCCACACACACCGATCCCACATTCACTTCACGGAACCGTTCCCCCAGTGGATTCCCACTAGCAGGACAATCTGCCCACGACGTCACAGGAAATTCCCTACACGTCCTGATCCCTGATCCATTCAACCAGTCATGTTTCCTGACTCCCGTCGAATTAACTGCACGTTCCGACACCTCGCCGTCACATCCAGTGTAGACTGTGATACAATGATGTTGCCAAGGCACAGAGGGAGTTGCCCGCTAATCTCCGTAACTGGAATGTTACAGAGATACACCTGTCTGGAAGATCCGAATTTCCTGACTCCTGCGACGTTGCAAAGTTTGAATGGACAGATTTTAACACTTCCTTCGGCTAACACATTCAATCTCTATTCCATCCAGGTTCAATTTTGGCATTGGCACATTAACTAGATTACTAGTTAATGCTAGAAAGGATAGTAGGACTAGAGGGCACAGCCTCAAGATAAAGGGGGGGGGGGCGGTTTAGAACGGAGTTGAGGAGGAACTTCTTCACTCAAAGGGTGGTGAATCTCTGGAATTCTCTGCCCGTTGAAGTGGTGGAGGCTACCTCGCTAAATATTTTTAAGACACGGGTTGATAGGTTTCCTGTATTTTAGTATGTTTTCTACGTACCTTTATCTTTAAAACCACTGATATTTTGCCTCTGCCTTTTCAGCTGTGGTCGTGTTGGAGAGCGTGGCTACTGAAGGTGAGTGGCAAAGCGAAAACAAACTACTCTGCAATATTAGAGGGACAATATTAATGGAATGATTTGCCGGTTGTAACATCTGGTGGGACGCCAGTTCGGGTCAACTTTGCCAACTTTGAGGGCGTTCAAATGGTCAGTGGATGGGCATATGGATAAGATTGGAATAGTTTAGGTTCTAGGGTCATTAGATTGGTTCCACTGGTCGGCACAACATCAAGGGGCCGAGGGGTCTGGACTGCGCTGGAATATTCTATGTTCGACCGAACAGTCCCTCCACATGGAGTGAGAGCTGCCTTCAGCTGGGCCCAATTGAGAGACACTGCGTTTTGATACCTGTTGACTGAATGTCAAGATTAACTCCTCCAGACATTCATAATCTGTCGTCGCTACATATGACTTTTGATATGATTTGATTTATTATTGACACAATGAAAATTATTGCCTCTTGCGTGCTGTGCACCAAAGCATACCGTACATAGAGAAGGAAAGGAGAGGGTGCAGCACAGAGTGTGACAGTCATAGCTAGGGTGCAGAGACGGGTCAAGTTAATGTGAGACGGGCCAATTCAAAAGACTGATGGCAACAAGCGAGAAGTTCTTCGTGAGTTGGTTGGTAAATGTTCTCAGGTCTTTTTTTCGATAGAAGACGTTGGAACAGAGTATGCCCATAGAACATAGAACATTACAGCGCAGAACAGGCCCTTCGGCCCACGATGTTGCGCCGACCAATTAAAAAAGCAATGAAGCTCTAATCCAAAACAATCCCTTTCCATCCATTAACCTATCCACGGATCTCTTAAACGTCCCCAAACTAGGCGCATTTACAACTGCAGCAGGCAGGGCATTCCAATCCCTCACCACCCTCTGGGTAAAGAACCTACCCCTGACATCCGTCCTATAACTACCACCCCTTAATTTAAAGCCATGCCCCCTCGTGCTAGCTTTCTCCATCCGAGGAAAAAGGCTATCACTGTCCACCCTATCTAAACCTCGAATCATCTTATATGTTTCAATAAGATCCCCTCTTAGCCGCCTTCTTTCCAGCGAAAACAACCCCAAATCCCTCAGTCTCTCCTAATAGGACCTCCCCTCCATACCAGGCAACATCCTGGTAAACCTCCTCTGCACCCTCTCCAAAGCCTCCACATCCTTCCTGTAATGTGGGGACCAGAACTGCACACAGTACTCCAAGTGCGGCCGCACCAGAGTTGTGTACAGTTGCAACATGACGCTGCGACTCCTAAATTCAATCCCCCTACCAATAAACGCCAAGACACCGTATGCCTTCTTAACAACCTTATCTACTTGATTCCCAACTTTCAGGGGTCTATGTACACATACACCTAGATCCCTCTGTTCATCCAAACTATTCAGAGTCCTCCCGTTAGCCCGATACTCTACACATCTGTTATTCCTACCAAAGTGAATTACGTCACACTTTTCCGCATTAAACTGCATCCGCCATCTCTCGGCCCAGCTCTGCAACGTGTCTAAGTTACGGTAATTGATTTCCTTGATTATGCTGGAAGTTTTTTTTCCGAGATAGAGCGATGTGTAGACAGAGTCAATGGATCAAGTCTGGACCATACTGCACCTGTTCAGGACCCTGTCTGTTCCCAATCCTGGCCAATCACACTATTAACTATCTTTCATTTCATATGCAAGTGTTTCGACAGCAAGCGAGCAATGTGGAGGGTATATTTTACAAGGAGAAGAACTGCAGCAGGCGACGGTGCAGAGGGTCCTGGGGGTCCTTGTGCATGAGTCGCAAAAACCCAGCCTGCAGGTACAGCAGGTGGTCAGGAAGGCGAATGGGATGCTGGCCTTCATAGCGAGGGGGATTGAATATAAAAGCAGGGAGGTCTTGCTGCAACTTTACAGGGCACTGGTGAGGCCGCAGCTGGAGTACTGCGTGCAGTTTTGGTCACCGCACTTACGCAAGGATATTTTGGGCTTGGAGGGAGTGCAGAGGAGGTTCACTAGGCTGATACCGGAGATGAGGGGGTTGAACTATGAAGAGAGATTGAATAGACTGGGTCTGTACTCATTGGAGTTTAGAAGGATGAGGGGGGATCTTATAGAGACATATAAGATAATGAGGGGGACGGATAGTGGAGAGATAGAGAGATTCTTCCTGCTTAGAGAGGATAGCAGGACTGTTTGTTAACACGATGAGAGCCAAGCATAAAGGAGACACGCCATTCGGCCCATTATATCGATGCCAGCCATCTCATTTTAAGTTATGCTAATTCAGGTTGCAGTCAACTGGTCCATAGCCTATGATACTTTGGAGAGTCGCACCTTGCCCACCTGATTGTTAAGAGTTGTCTCTCCACACTCTGAGGCTCTGCCTTCCATCCTTTCACCGTCCCCAGGTGAAAAATAATCTTTCTTCAAAACTCATCGAAACGATTTATTTTTACATTGTTTCATATATATATATATACAGTGTCTAATTTCTGATTTACTTCATCATGCACACTGTAACTAGCCTCTGATTAACTTTGTTATACACACAGTAACTAACATTGGTTTTAGTTTCATTGCACACAAAACACTTGATCTCTGACTTATTCTATTACGTGCAGAGACTGAACATTCTCTCAGCGTCGCCGCACACCAAGGAACTCATCTCTCACACATTCCCACAAACAAAATATTCAACTTCACACGCACAATAACTAATTTTGTTACACGTAACTAATCTTTGACCTATTCTCTGATACGTATTAAAAGTGTGTAAAGCTTCAGAAAGTATCCAAAACTCATCATTTCGACTTTACGTTGGCCTTGAAGGGGTTTGTTTTTAGTTTAGTCAGGGCAACATGACCAGCTTGGGCTTGGGGGATTGATGGGATGCTTCCCGTGATGTACTTTTCCTCTTTTTCCTTTGTTCCTCGTTTTTTTTCTGTTCTGTTTTGCTTAGAATTGTGTTCCAGCGACAGCAAGGCCCAGACGTAGGGAGGGAGTGCAGAGGAGGTTTACTAGGCTGATACCGGAGTTGAGGGGGTTGAGCTATGAGGAGAGGCTGAATAAACTAGGCTTGTACTCGTTAGAGTTTAGAAGAATGAGGGGAGATCTCATTGAGACGTATAAGATGATGAATGGGATGGATAGGATAGAGGTGGAGAGACTCTTCCCGCTCAAAAAAGACAGTAGGACTAGGGGGCACAGCCTCAAGATAAAGGGGGGGGGCGGTTTAGAACGGAGTTGAGGAGGAACTTCTTCACTCAAAGGGTGGTGAATCTCTGGAATTCTCTGCCCGTTGAAGTGGTGGAGGCTGCCTCGCTAAATATTTTTAAGACGCGTGTTGATGGGTTTTTGATAAGCGAGGGGATTAAGGGTTATGGGGAGAGGGCGGGAAAGTGGAACTGAGCCACGACAGATCAGCCATGATCTTATTGAATGGCGGGGCAGGCTCGAGGGGCTAGATGGCCTACTCCTGTTCCTATTTCTTATGTTCTTATGTTCTCAGTCGCCACCTTATGCAGCAGTTCAATGAATCCCATTCTTTTTAATATGATTTTGAGAGTTAGCTGCACATCCTGTTCTCTGCTTCCCCCAGAGTATTTTTGTCCGATACAGATTTTATCATTACAGCAATCACTCACGCCTTGAACATGAAAAATATTTAAGAGTAACTTAGACAGGCACATGAGTGGGTTGGAGATTGGAGGGATATAGGACATTGTTTTAAATAAGGTTCAGTAGCATTGGGACGTCTCTGGTAATGTATAAGGATGTGGTACAATAATAATGATTTTTCTCTTTCAATTCACAGGTTTTAAGTCGGTCCGCCTTGTTGTCCAACGAGGGGCATACACACGATGAGTCGTACTGGGGCTGCTCTTGGTTGTTCGAGATTGGCCTGGTGCTTCATGTTGTTAGTGTGTGCCTAAACTGGACCAGATACTGGGCAAGACGACAGCTCAGTGACTATCACTGTTTGCTGTGCAGACACATGGATTTGGGCCGGTGTCTGTGGGAGTTTGCGCATTCTCCCCGGGCTTGCGTGGGTTTTCTCCGGGTGCTCCGGTTTCCTCCCACACCCCAAAGATGTGCTGTTAGGCTGATTGGAGGTAATAAATTGTCCCTAAATTAGTTTCCCTCAATGTGGATGGCCATAAGCATAGACAAGGGTCATGGGTGGAGAGGGGGGACTGGTGGTGTTGAGATGGCGGCACAGGGTCATTGGGCCGAAGGGCCTGTTTCCCAGGCTGTTTTGGTTCTTTGTTCTTTTGTTCGTGAATTACTCTTCAGGCTCGAGTTTGTCTACATAATTAGTTCAGTTGGATTTGCGATGTGATGCAACATACAGAGAGTAACTCACCTGGAACTCTTGTCTTACACTCCCCATGTGTCTTCTCCTCTTTGCCCCAGAGGTCCTCCCCTTGCGCCTGGTGGACGGAGACAGTGTGTGCTCGGGAAGGGTGGAGGTTTTTTATAACGGGACCTGGGGTACGATTTGTGATGATTACTGGGACATGGCGGACGCCGTGGTCGTCTGCCGCCAGCTGAACTGCGGTTTCGCCGAGTCGGCGCGGGGCACAGCTCAGTTCGGCGAAGGCACCGAGGATATCTGGCTGGACGATGTCAACTGCCTGGGGACCGAGAGCAACCTGCAGCAGTGCACCCTGAGGCCAATCGGTGAACACAATTGCAACCACGTGGAGGACGCTGGTGTCATTTGCAATTCCGGTAAGACAGAGAGACCAATATCGCCTTGATCTATGGCTTCGTATCCCTGATCAACCATTTTAGCGATCACACACTCTGACTGTATCTCTACCTATCTCCATTACCACGCTATCCGTTTGCCTTCCTCATGTCCCGGTACACACGCTGACCCATCAGTGTCCAAACATGTTTGTCTTTATTCATTTCGTTCTTTCTTTCCTTCTTTTCTTCTTTCTTTCCTTTTTCTTTCTTTCTATCATCCTTTCATTCTTCCTTTCTTCCTTTTTTTCCTTGTTTCCTTCTTCGTTCATTCCTGTCTTCCTCTATGTATCTGTCTATCTATGTCTCTGTATATCTATGTCTCTGTCTATCTATGTCTCTCTGTCTATCTATGTCTCTCTGTCTCTCTGTCTCTCTATCTATCTATCCATTTATCCATCTATCTATCTGTCTATCCATCTATCTATCTGTCTATCCATGTATCTATCTATCTATCTATCTATCTATCTATCTATCTATCTATCTATCTATCTATCTATCTATCTATCTATCCATGTATCTATCTATCTCTCTATCTATCTATCTGTCTATCTGTCTACCTATCTATCTATCCGTCTATCTATCTATCCGTCTATCTATCTATCTATCTATCTATCTATCTATCTATCTATCTATCTATCTATCTATCTATCTATCTATCGGTCCATCGATCTATCTATCGGTCCATCGATCTATCTATCAATCCGTCCATCCATCTATCTGTCAATCCGTCCGTCGATCTATGTCAGTTCCTGTCTCTATTTCTTTCTCTGTCTGTCTGTCTGTCTGTCTGTCTGTCTGTCTCTGTGTCTCTTCCTCTCTATCCCTCTCTCTGTTTGTCTCTCAATCTATACATTCATCTCCGTCTGCTCCTCTACCCAATACCTTCCGAATTATCCCTCTATATTTCTCTACCGATCATTCCCTGTCAGCCTGTTGATATATCCATTGCTCTACATCCGTAACGATTGACTTGCCGATCTCGATATATCGAAGGTTTGAGTAAACCGGCTTTTCATATTTCACGCAAATTGTTTCAGACTGGGATGGGCACACCGTTACATGATTCATAACATCGACAGCATTTGCTCTGTTGTATTTCTCACCTCGATGAATCAAAGGCATCTCGGTTTTCTTTTCATTCCCTCCCTCTGATTGCAGAGCAAGCTCCACAAGCTGTCATTTTCCATGGTCGGAAATATAACATTTTTGTGAGTGGGGAGGACCTGAGGATCAAATGTTCCACCAAAGGCTTCTACTCAGCTGTTAAGTTCTATCTGTACAAAGACAATGATTTAAACCCCATCATGTCCAAGACTCCGAATGCGAGGGACTTTACAGTCACCTTCGAACTTCTTAGCATTACGACGGAGAACAAGGGCAACTATACCTGCAATTATGACATCGAAATTGCTGGCAAGACGTACAGTTCGGGAAAGAGCGAGGCCCTCGAAGTTAATATAAAAGGCAAGTGATGTTCTAATTACCAATAATGTTGCATTATTGTCAGGTCCTTGTGCATGAGTCGCAAAAACCCAGCCTGCAGGTGCAGCAGGTTGTCAGGAAGGCGAATGGGATGCTGGCCTTCATAGTGAGGGGGATTGAATATAAAAGTAGGGAGGTCTTGCTGCGGCTGTATAGGGCATTGGTGAGGCCGCAGCTGGAGTACTGCGTGCAGTTTTGGGTGCCGCACCTGCGCAAAGATATTTTGGCCTTGGAGGGAGTGCAGAGGAGGTTTACTAGGCTGATACCGGAGTTTTGGGGGTTGAACTATGAGGAGAGGCTGAATAAACTAGGCTTGTACTCAATGGGACGGCGCGGGCTCGTTGGGCCGAAGGGTCTGTTTCCCGTGCTGTGTTGTTCTTTGTTCTTTGTACTCGTTAGAGTTTAGAAGAATGAGGGGAGATCTCATTGAGATATGTAAGATGATGAATGGGATGGATAGGATAGAGGTGGCGAGACGCTTCCCGCTCAGAAAGGACAGTAGGACTAGGGGGCACAGCCTCAAGATAAAGGGGGGGCGGTTTAGAAAAGAGTTGAGGAGGAACTTCTTCACTCAAAGGGTGGTGAATCTCTGGAATTCTCTGCCCGTTGAGTGGTGGAGGCTGCCTCGCTAAATATTTTTAAGACGTGGGTTGATAGGTTTTTGATAAGAGAGGGGATTAAGGGTTATGGGGACAGGGCGGGAAAGTGGAACTGATCCACAACAGATCAGCCATGATCTTATTGAATGGTGGGGCAGGCTCGAAGGGCTAGATGGCCGACTCCTGCTCCTATTTCTTATGTTCTTATATTACTTATCCACCTTTAAATGAAATCTCAGAGCAGTCTCATCCTAGAGCCTCTACTCAGTCCTGTGTTGGGGTGCTCCGTTTGGTACATGTGTTTAGCTTTTCAAAGCCATCGTCAGGTTGACCACGAGCGCCAGCAGTGTCAGTATTCAGAAATGCAAAATGATCAAATAAAAACAGCCACAAAGCGATTAGGGATCAAATTCCAATGGAGTGACTCCCTCTGCCTCTCATTTTGCTTATTGCTTCCTTCAGCTTCATCAAACATTGGACAGGTAGAAGTTACTGAAATAATTCATTCTGCCGGGATAAATACTCGAAATAACCTCTGCAACCAACCTGATACATGAATTAGCAAAAAGGTCGGAATATCTGGTACAGAAGCTTCTTATTTCAGCTTTTGTCACACCACACTGTAGTGTGGGCGAGCAGAGAGATCTCGGGGTACATGTGCATAGCTCTCTGAAAGTTGGCACCCAGGTTGATAAGGTTGTTAAGAAGGCGTACGGTGTGTTAGCTTTTATTGGGAGAGGGATTGAATTTCGGAGCCGTGAGGTCATGTTACAACTGTACAAAACTCTGGTGCGGCCGCACTTGGAGTATTGCGTACAGTTCTGGTCGCCGCATTATAAGAAAGATGTGGAAGCATTGGAAAGGGTGCAGAGGAGGTTTACCAGGATGTTGCCTGGTATGGTGGGAAGGTCTTATGAGGAAAGGCTGAGGGACTTGAGGTTATTTTCATTGGAGAGAAGAAGGTTACGAGGTGACCTAATTGAGGCATACAAGATGATCAGAGGATTGGATAAGGTGGACAGTGAGAGCCTTTTTCCTCGGATGATGATGGCTAACACGAGGGGACATAGCTTTAAATTGATGGGTGGTAATTATAGAACGGAGGTAGGTTCTTTACTCAGAAGGTAGTAAGAGCGTGGAATGCCCTGCCTGCAGCAGTTGTGGACTCGCCAACTTTAAGGGTGTTCAAATGGTCAGTGGATAGGCATATGGATAAGAATATAAGAACATAAGAAATAGGAGCAGGAGTAGGCCATCTAGCCCTTTGAGCCTGCCCCGCCATTCAATAAGATCATGGCTGATCTGTCGTGTCTCAGTTCCACATTCCCGCCCTCTCCCCATAACCCTTAATCCCCTCTCTTATCAAAAACCCATCAAACCGCGTCTTAAATATATTTAGCGAGGCAGCCTCCACCACTTCAACGGGCAGAGAATTCCAGAGATTCACCACCCTTTGAGTGAAGAAGTTCCTCCTCAACTCCGTTCTAAACCGCCTCCCCTTTATCTTGAGGCTGTGCCCCCTAGTCCCACTGTCCTTTCTGAGCGGGAAGAGTCTCTCCACCTCTATCCTATCCATCCCATTCATCATCTTATATGTCTCAATGAGATCTCCCCTCATTCTTCTAAACTCCAACGAGTACAAGCCTAGTTTATTCAGCCTGTCCTCATAGCTCAACCCCCTCAACTCCGGCATCAGCCTAGTAAACGTCTTCTGCACTCCCTCCAAGGCCAAAATATCTTTGCGCAGGTGCGGCGCCCAAAACTGCACACAGAGGGCCATTAGATTGGTTCCACTGGTCGGGGCAACACCGAGGGGCCGAAGTGTCTGTACTGCGCTGGAATGTTCTATGTTCTACACTGTCAAAAGAACAACGTGTTACAAAACAATCCCCCAACTTTTGATTTTCATTTTGTTCTAAAGTCCTTCCAAGTTTTGTTTGGAGTTATCTGTGAAACGCTCACCTGGGCATTAAAATTTGGACTGCGTTGGTGCCAAGTTTTTTTGTTAAGGGGTGCTGTGTGAATCTCACTCCGAGAGTGGCACCGAGACACAGAGGTGCTGCGACAGGGAAGGCATGTGGAGGGGGAGAGGGAGAGAGAGAGATAGACAGGGAGACAGAGAGAGTGAGACAGGAAGATGTGTTGTGTTTGTTTTACAAGCCTCATTAATGGCTGATTCCTTCACCATCCCTCAGCTAGCATTCGAATCGACGTATTATTGTCACATCTGCTAGCCTACGGTTAAAAAAAAAATGTTTATTGCACGCCACACAGACAGAGAATACCATTCATAAAGTAAGAATATGTAGAATGTAGTCTTACATTCATGGCTAAGGTGTAGAGAAAAATCATTGATATTTATTGGAAGGTATCCCAACTCAACTCAACGATTGGATTTAAATTCCGCCGCTCCCGGAATGAAATGTAAAACAACATCTCAAAATCCTCACACAGAGGGTAGTGGGGGTATGGAATGCTCTGCCAAGTAAGGTGGTGGAGGCAGGCACGCTGGAGTTGTTTAAGAGTAACTTAGACAGGCACATGAGTGGGTTGGAGATGGAGGGATATAGGAGATTGTTTTAAATAAGGGTCATTAGCATTGGGGCGTCCCTGGTAATGTAAATGGATGTGGTATGATAATATGTTTTTCTCTTTCAATTCACAGGTTTTAAGTCGGTCCACCTCGTGTCCAACGAGGGACATACACGCGATGGGTCGTACTGGGGCTGCTCTTGGTTGTTCGAGATTAGCCTAGTGCTTCATGTCGTTAGTGTGTGCCTAAACTGGACCAGATACTGGGCAAGACGACAGCTCAGTGACTATCACTGATTGCTGTGCAGACACATGGATTTGGGCCGGTGTCTGTGGGAGTTTGCGCATTCTCCCCGTGCTTGCGTGGGTTTTCTCCGGGTGCTCCGGTTTCCTCCCACACCCCAAAGATGTGCTATTAGGCTGATTGGCAGGAATAAATTGTCCCTAAATTAGTTTTCCTCGATGTGGGATGGCCATAAGATAATAGATAAGGGTCATGGGCAGAGAGGGTGGTGTTGAGATGGCAGCGTGGACTCATTGGGCCTGTTTCCTGGGCTGTTTTTGTTCTTTGTTCCTTAATCGCGTGCCTGGGTTTTGTTCCAGAGAAAGGATATCCAATGACGGTCATTGTTGTTGTTCTTACAGATTTCCTTCAGCCCCCCACAATTGGGTTCAGTCGACGGGCGAGTGTATTTGTCCAAGGGCAGAGCGTTACCATTCGGTGTGAGGCACCCGAGCAGTTTGAGGACTGCCGGTTTTACCTGTACAGGGATAGCGAAGATACCGTGGTCAGCTCCCAGGCCTCCGACTCGTCTCCCTTCGTCATATTCAACATAGCGGACCTCCAAAAGAAACACGAGGGGAGTTACTTCTGCAAGTACCAGGCCTTCTCCTCCCAGAGGCTTTGGGTCAACTCATCGGTGAGCACCGTCGTGAACATTACGGTCCACGGTAAGTGTATCTTCGCCATCGAGAAACGGAGAGCAGGCTTCGCAGGGCGGGCGTTCTCAGTCAGTATTCCGGACAGTGCAAGGTTTGTCACTCTGGGGGCCACTCTGGCCAACATAGATTCCACTGAAGACGTGTCGAGGAATATCGCGAAGCAGGCAGCTCAACATTTATCGTCCCGTTAACACCCAAGGTTCCCCACGAGTTATATCTGCGGCTGGTCCAGTCTGCACTTTGACTCGGTCGATGCTCCAAACTTATCCTGATTATAGACGGTGTGACAATTCTAAAGCGCCCCTCAGTGTCAAAAGACATGCAGAATAGTGAATTAGATATTATAGCCAATTGTCGCTTAAGAACATAAGAAATAGGAGCAGGAGTAGGCCATCTAGCCCCTCGAGCCTGCCCCGCCATTCAATAAGATCATGGCTGATCTGTCGTGGCTCAGTTCCACTTTCCCGCCCTCTCCCCATAACCCTTAATCCCCTCGCTTATCAAAAACCCATCAACCCGCTCCTTAAAAATATTTAGCGAGGCAGCCTCCACCACTTCAACGGGCAGAGAATTCCAGAGATTCACCACCCTTTGAGTGAAGAAGTTCCTCCTCAACTCCGTTCTAAACCGCCCCCCCCTTTATCTTGAGGCTGTGCCCCCTAGTCCTACTGTCCTTTCTGAGCGGGAAGAGTCTCTCCACCTATATCCTATCCATCCCATTCATCATCTTATACGTCTCAATGAGATCTCCCCTCATTCTTCTAAACTCTAACGAGTACAAGCCTAGTTTATTCAGCCTCTCCTCATAGCTCAACCCCCTCAACTCCGGCATCAGCCTAGTGATCCTCCTCTGCACTCCCTCCAAGGCCAAAATATCTTTGCGTAAGTGCGGCGCCCAAAACTGCACACAGTACTCCAGCTGCGGCCTCACCAATGCCCTATACAGCCGCAGCAAGACCTCCCTACTTGTATATTCAATCCCCCTCGCTATGAAGGCCAATTGTCACTTAAGAACATAAGAAATAGGAGCAGGAGTAGGCCATCTTGCCACTCGAGCCTGCCCCACCATTCAATAAGTTCATGGCTGATCTGTTGTGGATCAGTTCCACTTTCCCGCCCTCTCCCCATAACCCTTAATCCCCCTGTCTATCAGAAACCCGTGACTTAAATATATTTAGCGACGCAGCCTCCACCACTTCAACGGGCAGAGAATTCCAGAGGTTCACCACCCTTTGAGTGAAGAAGTTCCTCCTCAACTCTGAGCTAAACTGTCCCCCTCCTTATCTTGAGGCTGTACGTAGGGTACAGACTTATGTAGAATAAGCCAATTTGCCATGGAATAATGTCTCTCAGTGTCTACAACTATGCATTGTTTTGGTAGATAGGCCATGCCACATTGCCCCAGAAACGCAGGGACACAGCAGGACAGCAACACTACGAAACAGAGATAAAGGACACAGGGGGCAAAGGGGCACAGAGAGAAATTGAATCAAGTATACAAGGGTACAGATGGACAGAGACATGGGGCACATGAGCACCATGCAACGGGACTCAGGGATACGGAGACACCGGGACAAATAGTAGCGACACAGAGTTACAGGAAAGCTGGGACGTTGAAGAATGGGGGGAAATGTTTATGATCTGGAGGAGGGAACCGAGTGTATGATGTCGAAATTTGCTGATGACCCCAAGATTGGTGGAACGGCAAATTGCGCAGAGGGTGTGGAGAGTCTGCAGAAGGATCTAGATAGGCTGGGCGACTGGGCCAGGAACTGGCAAATGGAATTTAATGTTGGCAAGTGCGAGGTGGTCCACTTTGGTAGGAATAATGGTAGGAAGGATTATTACTTATGTGGCGAAAAACTGCAGCAGGCGACGGTGCAGAGGGACCTCGGGGTCCTTGTGCATGAGTCGCAAAAACCCAGCCTGCAGGTACAGCAGGTGGTCAGGAAGGCGAATGGGATGCTGGCCTTCATAGCGAGGGGGATTGAATATAAAAGTAGGGAGGTCTTGCTGCAGCTGTATAGGGCACTGGTGAGGCCGTAGCTGGAGTACTGTGTGCAGTTTTGGTCGCCGCACTTACGCAAGGATATTTTGGTATTAGAGGGAGCGCAGAGGAGGTTTACTAGGCTGATTCCGGAGTTGAGGGGGTTGAGCTATGAGGAGAGGCTAAATAAACTAGGCTTGTACTCGTTAGAGTTTAGAAGAATGAGGGGAGATCTCATTGAGACGTATAAGATGATGAATGGGATGGATAGGATAGAGGTGGAGAGACTCTTCCCGCTCAGAAAGGACAGTAGGACTAGGGGGCCCAGCCTCAAGATAAAGGGGGAGGGGCGGTTTAGAACGGAGTTGAGGAGGAACTTCTTCACTCAAAAGGTGGTGAATCTTTGGAATTCTCTGCTCGTTGAAGTGGTGGAGGTTACCTCGCTGAAGATATTTAAGTCACGGGTAGATAGGTTTCTGATAGGCAGGGGAATTAAGGGGAGAAAGTGGGAAAGTGGAACTCATCCACTTCAGATCAGCCATGATCTTATTGAATGGCAGGGCAGGCTCGAGGGGCTAGATGGCCTACTTCTGCTCCTATTTCTTATGTTCTTATGTAACTATAGACAGAGTCAGTGGATGGGAGGCCCATGTGTGTGAGATATTGGAAACATTCCCTCCATTCTGAAGTTGCTTGCAATCTTGGGCAGAGCAGGAGGAATCCCACGCTTGGATACAGCGAGAATGGATAACTTCTATGATGTATCTGTAAAAGTTGGTGACGGTCGTAGCTGATGAGCCAATTTCCCTGAGAACTTTGAGGTGTTGGCGGGCTTCCTTCGCTATGGTGCCATTACTCCGGGACCAGGATAGGCTGGTTGTGATCTGAACAAAATGTGAAGCTCTCGGCCTTTTCAACTTTGTCTCCGTTGATGTCGATATGGGCACTTTCTGTCCACCAGCCGGCGTCCCTGAGGCCACAGTCCGAGCCACCGTACTGCTGTGTGGAGTTAGCAATGATAAATTACACTTTAACCTTGATTTCACCAGCACCGCCACCCCGAAACTTGGGCAGCGAGCTTTTCAGAAAGGTATTCCTCATTGTCTTCGGCAGCGATGGGTGGACTTGCTCGTAAAATCGGAGTCTTGTTTTCCGATGCTGCGCAGGTTAGGTGGATTGGCCAATAACAAATACCACTTCCCTGCCAAACATGTGTAAATTAGCAGGATTGGGTGCGATAAATTTCCCGTTCCCTTCCGAAGGAGTGCAGCTGATGTACATGAACTGGCCCTGAGCGAACAAAGCTGTGGACGGTGGGTGGATGGACCATGCTAAATGGGGAATAGGTACATAACAAATAGGAGCAGGAGTAGGCCATCTAGCCCTTCGAGCCTGCCCAGCCATTCAATAAGATCATGGCTGATCTGTCGTGGCTCAGTTCCACTTTCCCGCCCTCTCCCCATAACCCTTGATCCCCTCTCTTATCAAAAACCCATCAACCCGCGACTTAAAAATATTTAGCGAGGCAGCCTCCACCACTTCAACGGGCAGAGAATTCCAGAGATTCACCACCCTTTGAGTGAAGAAATTCCTCCTCAACTCCGTTCTAAACCGCCCCCCCCCCTTTATCTTGAGGCTGTGCCCTCTAGTCCTACTGTCCTTTCTGAGCGGGAAGAGTCTCTCCACCTCTACCCTATCCATCCCATTCATCATCTTATACGTCTCTATAAGATCCCCCCTCAGCCTTCAAAACTCCAACAAGTACAGAGCCAGTCTATTTAGTCTCTCTTCATAGTCCAACCCCCTCATCTCCGGTATCAGCCGAGTAAACCTCCCCTGCACTCCCTCCAAGGCCAATATATCCTTTCACAAAAAGGAGGCCGAATGGAGGTGGGTAATTGTGTGGAGGGTGTGGAGAGTCTGCAGAGGGATCTGGATAGGCTGAGCGAATGGGCGAGGACCTGGCAGATGGAGTACAATGTTAGCAAGTGTGACGTTATCCACTTTGGTAGGAATAATGGTAGGAAGAACTACTACTTACATGGCGAAAAACTGCAGCAGGCGACGGTGCAGAGGGACCTCGGGGTCCTTGTGCATGAGTCGCAAAAACCCAGCTTGCAGGTGCAGCAGGTGGTCAGGAAGGCGAATGGGATGCTGGCCTTCATAGCGAGGGGGATTGAATATAAAAGTAGGGAGGTCTTGCTGCAGCTGTATAGGGCATTGGTGAGGCCGCAGCTGGAGTACTGTGTGCAGTTTTGGGCGCCGCACCTGCGCAAGGATATTTTGGCCTTGGAGGGAGTGCAGAGGAGGTTTACTAGGCTGATACCGGAGTTGAGGGGGTTGAGCTATGAGGAGAGGCTGAATAAACTAGGCTTGTACTCGTTAGAGTTTAGAAGAATGAGGGGAGATCTCATTGAGACGTATAAGATGATGAATGGGATGGATAGGATAGAGGTGGAGAGGCTCTTCCCGCTCAGAAAGGACAGTAGGACTAGGGGGCACAGCCTCAAGATAAAGGGGGGGGGAGCGGTTTAGAACGGAGTTGAGGAGGAACTTCTTCACTCAAAGGGTGGTGAATCTCTGGAATTCTCTGCCCGTTGAAGGGGTGGAGGCCACCTCGCTAAATATTTTTAAGACGCGGGTTGATGGGTTTTTGATAAGAGAGGGGATTAAGGGTTATGTGGAGAGGGCGGGAATGTGGAACTGAGCCACGACAGATCAGCCATGATCTTATTGAATGGCGGGGCAGACTTGAAGGGCTAGATGGCCTACTCCTGCTCCTATTTCTTATGTTCTTATTTTATTTATTTCGATGAGTAGCCATGACTTTAATTAGTCGTGGAACAAGTTCAATGATCTACTGCTGCTCGGGTATTTTTTTCTTCATTCAGGAAACCCCATTTGTAGAGACCTCAATTTGGTGTCGTTGCTTTTCTCTGCCTCCCTGTGTCAAACAAAATCTTATCAAAAGGAGAAGGAACTTCCGGTACTAATTGCTAATGCCAGAGGGGGACTCTATAGATAGAAGACTCAATTTAACCAATTGTATATTAGTGGCAGTGAGCTGTGGCTTGTGTTGGTTGTGACTATGGACCTAATGTTTGTGTATCTGTGACTGAACCTACAGATGATGTACAGCTCCGACTTCTGGGCAAGGAGAATGACTGCGCTGGGACGGTGGAGGTTTTCTACAACGGCACCTGGGGGAAAGTCTGTGGAGATACCTGGAGCCTGGCAGCGGGCCAGGTTATCTGTAGGCACCTGGGCTGTGGTTTTGTGAAGAGTTCCTCGCGAGGCGAGCGCTTGTCCACACCACGCGAGCCCGTACGCCTGACTCACGTCCACTGCCTGGGCACCGAGTCCTTGCTGTGGAAATGCTATTCGCTGTCCTGGAACGACGGGATGTGCTACAGTGGTTTCAAAGCCGACGTCACCTGCTCAGGTAAGTGTCGGGAAAATGAATAGGAGCGAGTACATTGTCCATCCGTAATCCTCCTCCCCAATTAGCGTCCTAATCTCCGGTGTGGAAAATGTTCACCCACGGTAGCACAGTGGGTTAGCATTACTGTTTCACAGCTCCAGGGACCTGGGTTCCGTTCCCGGCTCGGGTCACTGTCTGTGTAGAGATTGCACATTCTCCCCGTGTCTGCGTGGGTTTCCTCCGGGTGCTCCGGTTTCCTCCCACACTCCAAAGATGTGCGAGTTAGGTCGATTGGCCGTGTTAAGACATTGTCCCTTCGTGTCCACGAATGTGTAGGTTAGAGGGATTAGTGGGTATAATATGTAGGGATACGGGGGTCGGGCCTGGGTGGGATTGTGTTCGGTACAGACTCGATGGGCCTATTTCTGCGCTGTAGGGCTCTATAATCGCTGAATTAATTTAACTTTCTGGAATTAATCACTTATCAATGCATTTCAGAAATAAGGCCTTTAAAAATATGATTTTGTACAGGAATTATAGAACTGAGGGCAGCACGGTAGCACAGAGGGTTAGCACAGCTGCTTCAACAGCTCCAGGGACCTGGGTTCGATTCCCAGCTCGGGACACTGTCTGCAGAGTTTGCACATTCTCCTCGTGTCTGCGTGGGTTTCCTCCGGGTGCTCCGGTTTCCTCCCACAGTCCAAAGATGTGCGAGTTAGGTTGATTGGCCGTGTTAAATTGTCCCTTAGTGTCCAGGGATGTGTAGGTTAGAGGGATTAGTGGGTATAATATGTAGGGATACGGGGGTAGGGCCTGCATGGGATTGAAGGCCTCGAGGGACCTCTCTCTGCACTGTAGGGTTCCTATGATTCTATGATCAAACTGTGAACAGTCATTACAGCCAGGGGGGTCTGAACGTACCCACTGTCCAAAAAAGTGTCATAAAAACATAAGAAATAGGAGCAGGAGTCGGCCATCTTGCCCTTCGAGCCTGCCCCGCCATTCAATAAGATCATGGCTGATCTGTCGTGGCTCAGTTCCACATTCCCACCCTCTCCCCATAACCCTTAATCCCCTCTCTTATCAAAAACCCATCAACCCGCATCTTAAAAATATTTAGCGAGGCAGCCTCCACCACTTCAACGGGCAGAGAATTCCAGAGATTCACCACCCTTTGAGTGAAGAAGTTCCTCCTCAACTCCGTTCTAAACCGCCCCCCCCCCTTTATCTTGAGGCTGTGCCCCCTAGTCCTACTGTCCTTTCTGAGTGGGAAGAGTCTCTCCACCTCTATCCTATCCATCCCATTCATCGTCTTATACGTCTCTATGAGTCTTGGGTCACTGCCAGGAAGAGGGGAAAGAAGCAGTTGGGGGGACAATCCCCTGGGGCTGTTCCCCTCCAAAATAGGTTTTCGGTCCTGGAGGCTACAGTTGAGGAGGAATCAACTGGGGATAGCCAAAGGGGGCAGGTCTCTGGGGGTGAGCCTAGTGTGAAAGCTCAGGTGGTTAGGGGATGTAAAAGATTGGGCCTCGTGATTGGGGACTCCACAGTTAGGGGGACGGATAGGAGAGTCGGAAGTAATGGTAGGGACTCGGGGCTGGTGTGTTGCCTACCAGGGGCTGGGGTCCGGGATGTATCGGAAAGGGTATTCAGGACTCTTAGGGGAGAGGGAGATCAACCCCAAGTTATAGTTCATGTGGGGACACATGACATAGGGAGGTTAAGGGAAGGGGATATTAAGAAGAGATTTATGGAGTTGGGGTGGAAGCTAAAGGCCAAGTCTGATAGAATGGTTATCTCCGGACTCTTGCCTGCGCCACGGGATAGTTTAGAGAGGAATAGAGAGAGGGAAAGTTTGAACTCGTGGCTGAGGGGTTGGTGCAGGAGGGAGGGGTTCAGGTTCTTGAGCAATTGGGGCTCATTCTGGGGAAGGTGGGACCTCTATAAGAGTGATGGTCTGCACCTGAACCAGAGGGGGACCAATATCCTGGGGGGTAAATTTGCAAAGGCTATGCAGGGAGGTTTAAACTGATTCGGAGGGGGGGTGGGATCCTGAGTAGAGGGGGTGAAAGTGAGGGGGGCATAGATGGGGACTGCAATGCACGGCATCGTGGGGGTGGGGCGGAGCAGGGTTTGAAATGCGTATACTTTAATGCGAGGAGTATTCGCAATAAAGTGGATGAACTTGCCGCGTGGATCAGTACCTGGGACTTTGATGTTGTGGCCATTTCAGAGACATGAATAGAGCAGGGTCAGGAATGGTTGTTGCAGGTTCCGGGGTTCAAATGCTTTAGTCGGAGTAGAGAAGGAGGTAGAAGGGGGGGGAGGGGTAGCATTATTGGTCAGGGATTGTATCACAGTGTCAGAGAGGAAGTTTGATGAGGACTTGTCTGTTGAGGTAGTATGGGCGGAGATTAGAAATAGGAGAGGAGAGGTCACCCTGTTGGGAGTCTTTTATAGACCTCTTAAAAGTTCTAGAGAGGTTGAGGAAAGGATTGCGGAGACGATCCTGGTTAGGAGTAAAAGTAATAGGGTAATTGTTATGGGGGACTTTAACTTTACTAATATTGATTGGAATTGTTATAGCTCTAGCTCGTTAGAGGGGTCAGTTTTTGTACAAAGCGTGCAGGAAGGTTTTTTGAGTCAGTGTGTAGATAGGCCAACTAGAGGTGAGGCTATATTGGATTTGGTGCTGGGAAATGAGCCAGACCAGGTGCTAGACTTGGAAGTTGGTGAGCATTTCGGTGATAGTGACCACAATTCGGTTACGTTCACCTTAGTGATGGAAAGGGATAGGCATGAACCTTGGGCCAGTAGTTTTAGCTGGGGGATGGGTAATTATGAGGCCATTAGGAGAGAATTAGGAAGCATAGGTTGGACTAGGAGATTACAGGGGCTGGGAACGTCCGAAATGTGGAGCTTTTTCAAGGAGCAGCTACTGCGAGTCCGTGATAGGTATGTCCCTGTCAGGCAAGGAGGAATTGGTAGGGCTAGGGAACCGTGGTGCACTAAAAAAGTTGATTCGTTGGTTAAAAAGAAAAAGGAGGCTTATGATCGGATGAGATTTGAGGGCTCGGGTAGTGCACTAGAAAACTTTAGATTGGCTAGGAGGGAGTTGAAGAGTGAGTTAAGAAGGGCTAAAAGAGGACATGAGAAGACTTTGGCTGATAGGATTGAGGAGAATCCTAAGGCGTTCTATAGGTATGTCAAGAACAGAAGGCTGGTTAGGGCAAGATTAGGGCCAGTTATAGACAGCAGAGGGAAGTTATGTGTGGAACCGGAGGAGATTGGAGAGGCATTGAACCAATATTTCTCTTCGGTGTTCACGCAGGGGGCAAGGATATAGCTGAGGAGGACACTGGGTTGCAGGGGAGTAGAATAGGCAGTATTACAGTTGATAAGGAGGATGTGCTGGATATTCTTGAGGGTTTGAAAATCGATAAGTCCCCTGGTCCGGATGGGATCTACCCTAGGATCCTCTGGGAGGCAAGAGAAGTGATTGCAGAGCCTCTGGCTCTGATCTTCAGGTCGTCGTTGGTCTCTGGTATAGTACCGGAAGATTGGAGGTTAGCGAATGTTGTCCCATTGTTTAAGAAGGGGAACAGAGACTTCCCCGGGAATTAAAGACCGGTGAGTCTCACTACTGTTGTGGGCAAGGTTCTAGAAAAAAATATTCGGGATAGGATTTATAGTTATTTGGAGAGTAATGAATTGATTGGAGATAGTCAGCATGGTTTTGTGGCGGGTAGGTCGTGCCTTACTAACCTTATTGAATTTTTTGAGAAAGTGACCAAAGAGGTGGATGGGGGTAAGGCAGTGGACGTGGTATATATGGATTTTAGTAAGGCGTTTGATAAGGTTCACCATGGTAGGTTTCTGCAGAAAATGCAGATGTATGGGATTGAGGGTAATCTAGGAAATTGGATCAGGAATTGGCTAGCAGATAGGAGACAGAGGGTGGTGGTTGATGGTAAATATTCGTCATGGAGTTCGGTTACGAGTGGTGTGCCTCAGGGATCTGTTTTGGGGCCACTGCTGTTTGTAATTTTTATTAATGATCTGGATGAGGGTATAGTTGGGTGGATTAGTAAATTTGCTGATGACACCAAAGTCGGAGGTGTGGTAGATTGTGAGGAAGGGTGTCATAGTTTGCAGGAAGACTTGGACAGGTTGCAGAGCTGGGCCGAGAGGTGGCGGTTGGAGTTTAATGCGGAGAAGTGTGAGGTAATTCACTGTGGAAGGAATAACAGATGTGTTGAGTATAGGGCTAACGGGAGGACTCTGAATAGTGTGGATGAACAGAGGGATCTAGGTGTATGTGTATATAGATCCCTGAAAGTTGGGAATCAAGTAGATAGGGTTGTTAAGAAGGCATACGGTGTCTTGGCGTTTATTGGTAGGGGGATTGAATTTCGGAGTCGCAGCGTCATGTTGCAACTGTACAAAACTCTGGTGCGGCCGCACTTGGAGTACTGTGTGCAGTTCTGGTCCCCACATTACAGGAAGGATGTGGAGGCTTTGGAGATGGTGCAGAGGAGGTTTACCAGGATGTTGCCTGGTACGGAGGGGAGGTCCTATGAGGAGAGACTGAGGGATTTGGGGTTGTTTTCGCTGGAAAGAAGGCGGCTAAGAGGGGATCTTATTGTAACATATAAGATGATTAGTGGTTTAGATAGGGTGGACAGTGATAGCCTTTTTTCTCGGATGGAGAAAGCTAGCACGAGGGGGCATGGCTTTAAATTAAGGGGTGGTAGTTATAGGACGGATGTCAGGGGTAGGTTCTTTACCCAAAGGGTGGTGAGGGATTGGAATACCCTGCCTGCTGCAGTTGTAAATGCGCCTAGTTTGGGGGCGTTTAATAGATCCGTGGATAGGTTTATGGATGGAAAGGGATTGGTTTAGGTTAGAGGGTCATTGCTTTTTTAACTGGTTGGCGCAACATCGTGGGCCGAAGGGCCTGTTCTGCGCTGTAATGTTCTATGTTCTACGTTCAATGAGATCTCCCCTCATTCTTCTAAACTCTAACGAGTACAAGCCTAGTTTATTCAGCCTCTCCTCATAGCTCAACCCCCTCAACTCCGGAATCAGCCTAGTAAACCTCCTCTGCACTCCCTCCAAGGCCAAAATATCCTTGTGTAAGTGCGGCAAACAAAACTGCACACAGTACTCCAGCTGTGGCCTCACCAATGCCCTATACAGCTGCAGCAAGACCTCCCTACTTTTATATTCAATCCCCGTCGCTATGAAGGCCAGCATCCCATTCGCCTTCCTGACCACCTGCTGCACCTGCAGGCTGGGTTTTTGCGACTCATGCACAAGGACCCCGAGGTCCCTCTGCACCGTCGCCTGCTGCAGTTTTTCACCAGGTAAGTAATAGTCCTTCCTACCATTATTCCTACCAAAGTGGACCACCTCGCACTTGCCAACATTAAATTCCATTTGCCATTTCCTGGCCCATTCGCCCAGCCTATCTAGATCCTTCTGTAGACTCTCCGCACCCTCCACACGCTTTGCCATGTCCCATTCAAGCCCCCCTCTGCCCTTTCCCTGTAACCCTGATATCCTCCTGAACTGCACACTTGGTATTCAGAGACAATTTAGCATGGCCAATCCAACTAAGCCACACTTCTTCAGACATAACGGGCAATTTTAACACAACCAATCTGGCAGTTCGATATACGGCGTCAGGAGGCTTAGGGATTGTGAGGAGACAAAAGTCGGAGAAATCTCCTGACCCGGGAACAATCGTAACCCAGTTGCTGTGGGAGCGAAGTGGGGGATCGCAGTGCCCCCGACACCGTGTTTCATCCCCCCTCAGGCCACAGAGGACGTGGAAGAGGGCAAAACCACGGTGAACGCCACTCCCCGCTTTTAGAAGGCTGGTAGAAGCGAAACAGCGAATTGCAGGCCAGAGAACATTACATCAGTGGGTCGCTAAGCAGTTAGCGAATGAATGAGATAACTAATTTCCAAAAAAAGAGTTTAATTAGGTCTATCCGGTATGGATTTGCCAGTGGGATGGGAGGGTTAACAAATTTGATACAGTTTATTTCTCTTTATTCGAAAATATTAGAATGTTTTGATGAGGTAAGAACATTGGACAAAGAACAACACAGCGCAGGAAAAAGGCCCTTTCGCCCAACGAGCCTGCGCCGCCATCTTAACATTGTGAGTTCCCTTTTCCAAACATGACCTTTGTCTACGCTTATGGCACTCCGCATCGGAAACCAGTTTGAGGGGAGACTAATTTAGGGACAATTTGTTACACCAATCAGCCTACGAGCACATCTTTGGGGTGTGGGAGGAAACCGGAGCACCCGGAGAAAACCCACGCAAGCACGGGGAGAATGCGCAAACTCCCACAGACACCGGCCCAAATCCATGTGTCTGCACAGCCATCAGTGATAGTCACTGAGCTGTCGTCTTGCCCAGTATCTGGTCCATTTTAAGCACACACTAACGCTGCGAAGTACTAGGCAACTCTCGAAACATCATCCAAGAGCAGCCCTGGTGCGACCCATCGCGTGTATGACCCTCGTTGGACAACAAGGCGGACTGATATGGATTGGAGAAAAGCCTTTGGCATGTCCTTGCATGGGGAACTGAATGAAACGGTAGAATGACATGGGAAACGTTGCTATCAGAAACTGTTGGCAAGTGTGAGGTGGTCCACTTTGGTAGGAATAATGGTAGGAAGGACTATTACTTACGTGGCGAAAAACTGCAGCAGGCAACAGCGCAGAGGGACCTCGGGGTCCTTGTGCATGAGTCGCAAAAACCCAGCCTGCGGGTGCAGCAGGTGGTCAGGAAGGCGAATGGGATGCTGGCCTTCATAGCGAGGGGGATTGAATATAAAAGTAGGGAGTTCCTGCTGCGGCTGTATAGGGCATTGGTGAGGCCACAGCTGGAGTACCGTGTGCAGTTTTGGGCGCCGTACTTACACAAGGATATTTTGGCCTTGGAGGGAGTGCAGAGGAGGTTTACTAGGCTGATACCGGAGTTGAGGGGGTTGAGCTATGAGGAGAAGCTGAATAAACTAGACTTGTACTGGTTAGAGTTTAGAAGAATGAGGGGAGATCTCATTGAGACGTATAAGATGATGAATGGGATGGATAGGATAGAGGTGGAGAGACTCTTCCCGCTCAGAAAGGATAGTAGGACTAGGG
This sequence comes from Carcharhinus amblyrhynchos, assembly GCF_965287045.1. NCBI lineage: Eukaryota > Metazoa > Chordata > Chondrichthyes > Carcharhiniformes > Carcharhinidae > Carcharhinus > Carcharhinus amblyrhynchos. The sequence continues at coordinate 602,590 of NW_027649848.1, read as the reverse complement.
GGCACAGCCTCAAGATAAAGGGGGGTGCGGTTTAGAACGGAGTTGAGGAGGAACTTCTTCACTCAAAGGGTGGTGAATCTCTGGAATTCTCTGCCCGTTGAAGTGGTGGAGGCTGCCTCGCTAAATATTTTTAAGACGCGGGTTGATGGGTTTTTGATAAGAGAGGGGATTAAGGGTTCTGGGGAGAGTGCGGGAAAGTGGAACTGAGCCACGACAGATCAGCCATGATCTTATTGAATGGCGGGGCAGGCTCGAAGGGCTAGATGGCCTACTCCTGCTCCTATTTCTTATGTTCTTATTTGCCCACTTGCGAATCCGTGTGTTTCAACGAGATCACCTCCTGTTCCAAATTCCGGTGAATAGAGCCCCAGCACGTTTAAACCTTCTCTCGAAAGGTTGAGAGGCGACCTTAGAGAAGTTTACAAAATGTTGAGAGGAATAGATAGGGTGGACTCTCAGAGGCTATTTCCCCGGGTTGAAATGGTCGCTACGAGAGAACACAGATTTAAGGTGCAGGGAGGGAAGTTCAGAAGTGATGTTAGGGGTAAGTTTTTCTCTCAGAGGGTGGTGAGTGAATGGAATCGGCTGCCGTCAGTGGTGGTGGAGGCGAACTCGCTGGGGTCTTTTAAAAGACTTCTGGATGAGTATATGGGGTTTAATGAGATTGAGGGTTATAGATAGGTCTGTAGGTTGGTAGGTGTTGATGTGATCGGCGCAACTCGTGGGCCGAAGGGCCTGTTTGTGCTGTAGTGTTCTATGTTCTATGTTCTATATGTTATCGCTGCATTCCAGTGATGAACTGGGTGAACTTTCTTGTTTCGGAAGTGCCCCAAATGATGTGGGGTTTCCCTTAAGGAAAAGGTAGAAGGCCCGCATCAATATTCTGGGCGAGTTCTGCCCAGTAGCTTGTACGGTTTTATAAACAAGACCAACACATCACGGCAAACAGGCCATTCGGCCCAACCAACCTGTCCCGGCCCTTGGCCCGTGTCTGTGCATCGCAGGGTTTGTTGTGGAGGGCAGTTGAGAGTAGACAAATATTGTTGTGGTCCTGGGATCGCACGTAGGCTAAACCGGATGAGGAAAGTTGATTGCCTTCCCTCGACAATAAGAGGATTTTATTCTACGACAAACAACGACATTTCCGTGGCCACCAGTAGATTTTCAATCCCAGATTTTTTTTTCTTGGATTCGAATTCCATCTTCTGACACGGTGGAATTCGAACCTGGGACATTAACTGAGTTTCCAGATTGATCGACTAGGAATAAACCTACTGGGAGATCACGTTTGCTCCCGTAGCTTCAGAATGGGTATTCAATGCAATTAAGAACATAAGAACATAAGAAATAGGAGCAGGAGTAGGCCATCTAGCCCCTCGAGCCTGCCCCGCCATTCAATAAGATCATGGCTGATCTGTCGCTGCTCAGTTCCACTTTCCCGCCCTCTCCCCATAACCCTTAATCCCCTCTCTTATCAAAAACCCATCAACCCGCATCTTAAAAATATTTAGCGAGGCAGCCTCCACCACTTCAACGGGCAGAGAATTCCAGAGATTCACCACCCTTTGAGTGAAGAAGTTCCCCCTCAACTCCGTTCTAAACCGCCCCCCCCCCTTTATCTTGAGGCTGTGCCCCCTAGTCCTACTGTCCTTTCTGAGCGGGAAGAGTCTCTCCACCTCTATCCTATCCATCCCATTCACAATCTTATACATCTCAATGAGATCTCCCCTCATTCTTCTAAACTCTAACGAGTGCAAGCCTAACGAGTACAATTGGTTCAGTGGAGACTCTGGAGAGAGTGCAGAGGAAGTTTACCAGGATGTTGCCTGGTATGGAAGGTTATGAGGAAAGATTGGACAAACTGGGGCTCTTTTCCCTTGAAAGACGGCGACTGAGGGGGGATCTAATAGAGGTATGTAAGATTATGAAGGGTATAGATAGAGTAAACAGAGGTAAGCTATTTCCTATAATAGAGTGTCACAGGACAAGGAGCCACGGGCTTAAGGTGAGGGGGGAGAGGTACAACACAGATATTAGAGGGAGGTTTTTCACACAGAGGGTAGTGGGGGTATGGAATGCTCTGCCAAGTAAGGTGGTGGAGGCAAACACGCTAGAATCCTTTAAGAGTAACTTAGACAGGCACATGAGTGGATTGGAGATGGGTGGATATCGGAGATTGTTTTAAATAAGGGTCATTAGCATTGGGGCGTCCCTGGTAATGTAAATGGGTATAGTATGATAATAATGTTTTTTCTCTTTTCATTCACAGGTTTTAAGTCGGTCCACCTCGTGTCCAACGAGGGGCATACACGCGATGGGTCGTACTGGGGCTGCTCTTGGTTGCTCGAGATTGGCCTAGTACTTCATGTCGTTAGTGTGTGCCTAAACTGGACCAGATACTGGGCAAGACGACAGCTCAGTGACTATCACTGATTGCTGTGCAGACACATGGATTTGGGCCGGTGTCTGTGGGAGTTTGCGCATTCTCCCCGTGCTTGCGTGGGTTTTCTCCGGGTGCTCCGGTTTCCTCCCAGACCCCAAAGATGTGCTCTTAGGCTGATTGGCAGGAATAAATTGTGCCTAAATTAGTTTTCCCTCAATGTGGATGGCCATAAGCAATAGATAAGGGTGGAGAGGGTGGTGTTGAGATGGCGGTGTGGGCTCGTTGGGCCGAAGGGCCTGTTTCCCGGGCTGTTTTTGTTCATTTTTTTTTGGTTGATCTTGCTCAGAAATCTCCACCTTTATTTTGTGTTTGCTCCATTCCCAGAACAACCGCTGAGGCCAGCCATCTCCGTGTTCCGCTCTCCCAGCGTCTTCATGCGTGGCGAGAACGTGACCGTCCAGTGTGACATTCCCAGTTTCTACGCCGGGAGCCGCATGTTTCTGTACAGAGTGGGCAAGAGGAGCCCCGTGCTGTCACTGGCCATCCCGGAGAACGATAAATCGCTGAACTTCACGATCGTGGATATCCAGAGCCACCAGAGCGGGAATTACACCTGCAACTTTGACATGGATGTGTCGGAGTTGGTCTTCACCTCGGAGCAGAGCGATCAGCAGACCATCACAGTCAAAGGTCAGGAGTGGGCAAAGCTTTCGGAGCGAGGGGTTAATGGCGCGAATCCTCCCCCCCCCCCCCCCCCCCCCCGCCCACTACGCCAAATTCGTCCACAAGATAGCGGTACACCATAATCCAAATCGTACACAAATCAAGGAGGTATTCCCCCCAATCAAACCAGTTCCATTTAGTCACTACGATGAACAAGTTCCAACTTACAACTTCGAAGCAACTTCCAAGAGCAGAACTCGCACGACCCACCGCGTGTATCCCCCTTGTTGGACAACAAGGCGGACCGAATCACCTGTGGGTGTAAAATAAGACATCAATAAACATATACAGCTTATACAGACATTTATGGAAGATCCCCAGAAGCTCAAACGTATGAGACAAGTGAGCCATAAAATCCGTTGGGCGGTCCCAAGGAATCCATTGATTCCCAGGAATGTCCTGAGGCTCTTGATCCTTATTTAGAACAGTCTCCTGTACCCCTCCATCTCTACTCTGCTCATGTGTCTATCTAGGTAAGCCTTAAACAACTCTAGCATGCCTGCCTCCAGCACCCTACTTGGCAGTGCATTCCAGGCCCCCACAACCCTCTGGGTGAAAAACCTCCCTCTAACATCCGAATTATACCTCAACCCCCTCTCCCCTAAGCCCGAGGCCCCTCGTAATGTACCATATGGAAGCTCATTTCTCCGTTTGTCTAGTTCATTTCGAACATAAGAACATAAGAAATAGGAGCAGGAGTAGGCCATCTAGCCCTTCGAGCCTGCCCCGCCATTCAATAAGATCATGGCTGATCTGTTGTGGCTCAGTTCCACATTCCCGCCCTCTCCCCATAACCCTTAATCCCCTCGCTTATCAAAAACCCATCAACCCGCGTCTTAAAAATATTGAGCGAGGCAGCCTCCACCACTTCAACGGGCAGAGAATTCCAGAGATTCACCACCCTTTGAGTGAAGAAGTTCCTCCTCAACTCCGTTCTAAACCGCCCCCCCCCCCTTTATCTTGAGGCTGTGCCCCCTAGTCCTACTGTCCTTTCTGAGCGGGAAGAGTCTCTCCACCCCTATCCTATCCATCCCATTCATCATCTTATACGTCTCAATGAGATCTCCCCTCATTCTTCTAAACTCTAACGAGTACAAGCCTAGTTTATTCAGCCTCTCCTCATAGCTCAACCCCCTCAACTCCGGTATCAGCCTACAAAACCTCCTCTGCACTCCCCCCAAGGCCAAAATATCCTTGCGTAAGTACGGCGCCCAAAACTGCACACAGTACTCCAGCTGCGGCCTCACCAATGCCCTATACAGCTGCAGCAAGACCTCCCTACTTTTATATTCAATCCCCCTCGCTATGAAGGCCAGCATCCCATTCGCCTTCCTGACCACCTGCTGCACCTGCAAGCTGGGTTTTTGCGACTCATGCACAAGGACCCCGAGGTCCCTCTGCACCGTCGGCTGCTGCAGTTTTTCTCCACTTAAGTAATAATCCTTCCTACCATTATTTCTACCAAAGTGGACCACCTCACTCTTGCCAACATTAAATTCCATTTGCCAGTTCCTGGCCCATTCGCCCAGCCTATCTAGATCCTTCTGCAGACTCTCCACACCCTCCGCACAATTTGCCGTTCCACCAACCTTGGTGTCATCGGCAAATTTCGACACCATACACTCGGTTCCCTCCTCCAGATCATCTATATAAATGGTAAATAGCTGAGGCCCCAGCACCGACCCCTGGGGCACTCCACTAGTCACCAACCGCCAATCCGAATAGCACCCATTGACCCCCACTCTCTGCCTCCTATTTGACAACCAACCCCCTATCCACGCTAACACCCTACCCCCAACTCCATGCCCCCTGACCTTCTGCAGTAACCTCTTGTGCAGCACCTTATCAAACGCCTTCTGAAAATCCAGAAAGACCACATCCACCGGCTCTCCTCTATCCACCGCCCTAGACACATCCTCATAGAACTCCAGTAAATTTGTCAGACACGACTTCCCTTTAACGAAACCGTGCTGCGTCTGCCCTATCAAGCAGTTCCCCTCAAGATGCCTCGCTATTTCCTCCTTGATGACGGATTCTAACATTTCACCTACCACAGACGTTAAACTAACCGGCCTATAATTCCCCGCCTTTTGCCTGGCACCCTTCTTAAACAACGGCGTAACATTAGCCGCTTTCCAATCTTCCGGCACTTCCCCGGAATCCAGCGACGTCTGGAAAATAACCACCAAGGCATCCACTATCACCTCCGCCATTTCTTTCATAAACTTTCACTACGTTGAGGAAATATATTTCTCTCCATCTCAATCGTAAATCTTTTAGTCCATATCCTTCTAGTCTGCCAGTTGCTCTACAAACTCCGTCACTCCAAACCCCTCGGGTATCATGAATTAACTCTTACCAAATTCGCACCCCTCTCGATTATTACTGGGGCAGATCAGCGTGCGAGTAGGCACTTGGCAATGCCAATGGCACAAGTCTGGTGGTATGGGTTCGCTCGCCCACCTCAGGGGCGTCTGATCGGATTGACAATCGATCCTGATTCGGAATCGGAAATCCTAGCCACGGGGACAAGGAAACTGAATCAACTCAGGAAAATCGTCGACAGCTAAGTAGGGGAGTCCTACCCCGTTGAATCAATTTGTTCAGAATTAATTGTTTGCATGAATTATTGTGTAATTCCACTGCGTTGAGTTACATCAATCTGGTTTCCAATGTGGAGCGCCATTAGCATAGACAAGGGTCATGGGTGGAAGAGGGGACTCACAATGTTAAGATGGCGGCGTGGGCTCGTTGGGCCAACGGGCCTGTTTCCCGTGCTGGGTTGTTCTTTGTTCTCTGTTCACGCTGACATAGTGACTCCAAGTACGGAAACAGGCCCTTCGGCCCAACTTGTCCATTTTGTTTTTAACTCCTAAACTAGCCCCAATTGCCTGCACTTGGCCCATATCCCTCTACGATGGGTAACATCGATGGGTAACATCGTAGTCTTGGAACAACCTAAATGTTTTTGAAACGATAGGTTGAGGGAGCTGGGTCTCTTCTCCCTGGAGAGACGGAGGCTGAGGGGTGACCTGATTGAGGTTTATAAGATGTTGAGAGGAATAGATAGGGTGGATTCTCGGAGGCTGAAATGGTCGATACGAGAGGACACAGGTTTAAGGTGCTGGGGAGCAAGTACAGAGGAGATGTTAGGGGTAAGTTTTTACCCACTCAGAGGGTGGTGAGTGAATGGAGTCTGCAGCTGTGTAGGGCACTGGTGAGGCCGCAGCTGGAGTACTGTGTGCAGTTTTGGGCACCGCACTTACGCAAGGATATTTTGGCCTTGGAGGGAGTGCAGAGGAGGTTTACTAGGCTGATACAGGAGTTGAGGGGGTTGAACTATGAGGAGAGGCTGAATAGATTAGGCTTGTACTCGTTAGAGTTTAGAAGAATGAGGGGAGATCTCATTGAGACGTATAAGATGATGAATGGGATGGATAGGATAGAGGTGGAGAGACTCTTCCCGCTCAGAAAGGACAGTAGGACTAGGGGGCACAGCCTCAAGATAAAGTGGGGGGGGGGGGCGGTTTAGAACGGAGTTGAGGAGGAACTTCTTCACTCAAAGGGTGGAGAATCTCTGGAATTCTCTGCCCGTTGAAGTGGTGGAGGCTGCCTCGCTAAATATTTTTAAGACGTGGGTTGATGGGTTTTTGATAAGTGAGGGGATTAAGGGTTATGGGGAGAGGGCGGGAATGTGGAACTGAGCCACGACAGATCAGCCATGATCTTATTGAATGGCGGGGCAGGCTCGAAGGGCTAGATGGCCTACTCCTGCTCCTATTTCTTATGTTCTTAAGGTGCTGGGAAGCAAGTACAGAGGAGATGTTAGGGGTAAGTTTCTCACTCAGAGGGTGGTGAGTGAGTGGAATCGGCTGCCGTCGGTGGTGGAGGCGAACTCGCTGGGGTCTTTTAAGAGACTTCTGGATGAGTATGTGGGATTTAATGGGATTGGGGGTTATAGATAGGCCTGTGGGTAGGGATAGGAACTTGTGCTGAAGTGTTCTATGTTCTGAACCTTATGTTATAAACGGCAGGTTCTTTATCTAACTGTCGCGCCTTCTCCCTCTCTGAGATAAATGGACAAACACTTTGATTGCGTTTGTTCACATTTACAGATGAACCCCCAGAGCCACAGCTGTCGGCCGAGCACCCTCAGGCTCAGTTCCTCCCTGGTCACGTTGTCAGTCTCCTGTGCAGAGCCCCACGGTATTTCTCCGTCATGACTTATTACTTGTACAAGGACAACGGCAAGACGCTGGTCGGTTCGACGCCAGCTGCCGTCCAGGATAAACCTGCGCAGTTCAAACTGACAGTGGAGGGCAAGAAAGACGATGGTGCGTACACGTGTCAGTACGAAATGAAGACCTCGGGACAGCTCTACAACTCCTCGCATAGTGACCCCCTGAAAATATCTGTGACCGGTAAGTACGTAAAATACTCCACTTTTCACTAAATAGCATCAAGATTAAAACAAAAATCTTTGGTACATACACACACACGCCTATAAATTTCATCAAATTGAGAAACTCTTTAATAAAGTACATGGATTGTTTTGAGGTTTTATAAATAAAAGCATATCCCCCCTCCAAAAAAAACGGAGATTATGAGTAACGGTCTTTGCAGTTTTGGGCGCCGTACTTACGCAAGGATATTTTGGCCTTGGAGGGAGTGCAGAGGAGGTTTACTAGGCTGACAACGGAGTTGAGGGGGCTGAGCTATGAGGAGAGGCTGAATAAACTCGGCTTGTACTCGTTGGAGTTTAGAAGGATGAGGGGAGGTCTCATTGAGACGTATAAGGTGATGAATGGGATGGATAGGATAGAGGTGGAGAGACTCTTCCCGCTCAGAAAGGACAGTAGGACTAGAGGGCACAGCCTCAAGATAAAGGGGGGGCGGTTTAGAACGGAGTTGAGGAGGAACTTCTTCACTCAAAGGGTGGTGAATCTCTGGAATTCTCTGCCCGTTGAAGTGGTGGAGGCTGCCTCGCTAAATATTTTTAAGACGCGGGTTGATGGGTTTTTGATAAGCGAGGGGATTAAGGGTTATGGGGAGAGGGCGGGAAAGTGGAACTGAGCCACAGTAAAAAGTCTGACAACACCAGGTTTTAGTCCAACCGATTTATTTGATAGTAAACGCCCAAGCTATCGGGTTAGTCCCTTCGTCAGGTGAAACACAGTCCAACGCCGGCACATCAGAACTGAGCCACGACAGATCAGCCATGATCTTATTGAATGGCGGGGCAGGCTCGAGGGGCTAGATGGCCGACTCCTGCTCCTATTTCTTATGTTCTTATCAGCTTGTTGGCCTGTGTTTGCTGTCGTGTTCTCTGTTCGATGTATTAGCTGTGCAGAGAGAATAGGCGAACGCAAGATTACAAGGAGAGACTGGATCACCTGCGATACGAGCGTGTAACATAATATAATATCTGTAGAAAGGGGAAATTGGGAGAGTTTTCTGACATCCTGCTGTTCTTTGCAGCCGATATCAAATTGCGCCTGGCCAATGGACCGGACCCGTGCTCGGGGAGAATCGAAGGCTACGCCAACGGGACCTGGGGCACCGTCTGTGACATCCAGTGGGACCTACACGACGCCGAGGTGGTCTGCCGCCAGCTGCGCTGCGGGTTTGTGCGCTCGGCGACGCACAGCGGCCACTTTGGCGAGGGGAGCGGCCGCACCTGGGGCAGCATGGTCAACTGCAACGGCTCGGAGCCCTTCCTGTGGGCCTGCTACTTTGAGCTCGCCAGCCCAAACTCGTGCCCCATGAGGAACGACGCCGGCGTCATTTGCTCGGGTAGGTGGATGCCGAGGTGGGCGCGACGGAGGGTGTTCCGTCGCTGGCGTATTCGCTTCTCAGCAGACATGGGTCTAGACTGGGCGCGTCGTAGTTGGCGCAATGGTGGAACGTGGAAGGTAGAACCCGTACAGTGCAGAAACAGGCCCATCGGCCCATGGAGTCTGCACCGTCCACAATCCGGCCCAGGCCATATCCCCATACCCCCGACACATTTACCAGGACACTACACACCCCAGGACACGGGCAATTTTAACCCAGCCGTGATGGGAATTCACGGGATTGGGAGTTACAGATAGTTCTACGGCTCGGTAGGTAGGGATGTGACCGACGCAACTTGTGGGCCGAGGGGCCTGTTTGTGCTGTAGTGTTCTATGTTATAATAAGAACATAAGAAATAGGAGCAGGAGTCAGCCATCTAGCCCCTCGAGCCTGCCCCACCATTCAATAAGATCATGGCTGATCTGTCGTGGCTCAGTTCCACATTCCCGCCCTCTCCCCAGAACCCTTAATCCCCTCTCTCATCAAAAACCCATCAACCCGCGTCTTAAAAATATTTAGCGAGGCAGCCTCCACCACTTCAACGGGCAGAGAATTCCAGAGATTCACCACCCTTTGAGTGAAGAAGTTCCTCCTCAACTCCGTTCTAAACCGCCCCCCCTTTATCTTGAGGCTGTGCCCTCTAGTCCTACTATCCTTTCTGAGCGGGAAGAGTCTCTCCACCTCTGTCCTATCCATCCCATTCATCATCTTATACGTCTCAATGAGATCTCCCCTCATTCTTCTAAACTCTAACGAGTACAAGCCTAGTTTATTCAGCCTCTCCTCATAGCTCAACCCCCTCAACTCCAGTATCAGCCTAGTAAACCTCCTCTGCACTCCCTGCAACGCCAAAATATCTTTGTGCAGGTGCGGCGCCCAAAACTGCACACAGTACTCCAGCTGAGGCCTCACCAATGCCCTATACAGCTGCAGCAAGACCTCCCTACTTTTATATTCAATCCCCCTCGCTATGAAGGCCAGCATCCCATTCGCCTTCCTGACCACCTGCTGCACCTGCAAGCTGGGTTTTTGCGACTCATGCACAAGGACCCCGAGGTCCCTCTGCACCGTCGGCTGCTGCAGTTTTTCGCCACGTAAGTAATAATCCTTCCTACCATTATTCCTACCAAAGTAATCAACCTGACCCGCACATCTTTGGACTGTGGGTGGAAACAGGAGCGCCCGGTGGAAACCCACGCAGACACGGGGAGAATGTGCAAACTCCACAGCAGACAGTGACCCGAGCCAGGGATTGAACCCGGGTCCCTGGAGCCGTAAAGCAGCAGTGCTAACCCACTGTGCCACCCCAATATAACTGTGCGCCGTTCGGCCTGTATTTGCTGGTAACTTTTGGCACGCCCAGTAAAAGTGATTTGTGTTTCCATAACATCTCACTTCTCTCAAATTGCGAGTCTTTGGATTCTCGACCTGCACTTTCTTGCAATGGATGCCAAGGAATTGGGTACGTCCGATAGAGCAGCTAACCCTAACCCTAACGTGTCCCATTTCGGGATTGTCCCATAGTTCAACCAACCTACACATTTTTGAAACAATTCATCATGGTCAAACCCCACAACTTGAACAACTTTTTTTCTTCCGCATGGATGTCGGTCACCAGTGGAGTGCCCCAGGGATCTGTTCTAGGACCCTTGCTGTTTGTCATTTTCATAAATGACCTGGATGGGGAAGTGGAGGGATGGGTTAGTAAGTTTGCCGATGACACGAAGGTTGGTGGTGTTGTGGATGGTCTGGAGGGATGTCAGAAGTTGCAGCGAGACATAGATAGGATGCAGGACTGGGCGGAGAAGTGGCAGATGGACTTCAACGCGGATAAATGTGTAGTGGTCCATTTTGGCAGGACCAATGGGATTCAGGAGTACACTATCAAGGGTAGGAGTCTTAGCAGTGTTGAGGAGCAGAAGGATCTTGGGGTCCGGGTCCACAGGACTCTTAAATCGGCCTCGCAGGTGGAGGATGTGGCCAAGAAGGCGTATGGTGTACTGGCCTTCATTAATCGAGGGATCGAGTTTAGGAGTCGGGAGGTAATGCTGCAACTTTATAGGACCCTGGTCAGACCCCACTTGGAGTACTGTGCGCAGTTCTGGTCGCCTCACTACAGGAAGGATGTGGAAGCTATTGAAAGGGTACAGAGGAGATTTACAAGGATGTTGCCTGGACTGGGAGGCATGCCTTATGAAGTTAGGTTGAGGGAGCTGGGACTCTTCTCCCTGGAGACACGAAGGTTGAGAGGCGACCTGATAGAGGTTTATAAAATGTTGAGAGGAATAGATAGGGTGGATTCTCGGAGGCTATTTCCCAGGGCTGAAATGGTCACTACGAGAGGACACAGATTTAAGGTGCTGGGGAGCAGGTACAGAGGAGATGTCAGGGGTAAGTTTTTCACTCAGAGGGTGGTGAGTGAGTGGAATCGGCTGCTGTCGGTGGTGGTGGAGGTGAACTCGCTGGGGTCTTTTAAAAGACTTCTGGATGAGTACATGGGATCTAATGGGATTGGGAGTTACAGATAGTTCTATGGCTTGGTAGATATAGATGTGATCGGCGCAACGTGTGGGCTGAAGGGCCTGTTTGTGCTGTAGTGTTCTATGTTCTATGGGTGAGATGGGTATCGAAGGATATCTGCCAACTGCAGTACAAGCTTTCTTGTTAAATAAAGAGCGACATAGAACATAGAACATTCCAGAGCAGTCCAGGCCCTTCGGCCCCTCGATGTTGCGCCGACCAGTGGAACCAATCTAATGACCCTCTAACCTAAACTATTCCGATCTTATCCATATGCCTATCCACTGGCCATTCGAACGCCCTTAAAGTTGGCGAGTCCACAACTGCTGCAGGCAGGGCATTCCACGCCCTTACTATCCTCTGAGTAAAGAACCTACCTCTGACATCCGTCCTATAATTACCCCCCCTCAATTTAAAGCCATGTCCCCTCGTGTTAGCCGTCACCATCCGAGGTAAAAGGCTCTCACCCGATCTAATCCTCTGATCATCTTGTCTGCCTCAATCAGGTCACTTCGTAACCTTCTTCTCTCCAATGAAAATAACCTCAAGTCCCTCAGCCTTTCCTCATAAGACCTTCCCACCATACCAGGCAACATCCTGGTAAACCTCCTCTGCACCCTTTCCAATGCCTCCACATCTTTCTTATAATGCGGCGACCAGAACTGTACGCAATACTCCAAGTGCGGCCGCACCAGAGTTTTGTACAGTTGGAACATGACCTCACGGCTCCGAAATTCAATCCGTCTCCCAATAAAAGCTAACACACCGTACGCCTTCTTAACAACCTTATCAACCTGGGTGCCAACTTTCAGGGAGCTATGCACATGTACCCCGAGATCTCTCTGCTCGTCAACACTACTAAGAGTCCTTCCATTAGCCCTATATTCTGTACTCCTGTTACTCTTACCAAAGTGAATCACCTCACACTTTTCCGTATTAAACTCCATCTGCCACCTCTCGGCCCAGCTCTGCAGCTTATCTACGTCCCAACACGGAAAGTTTCGGTGAAGCTGCTGTTTCCACGCAGTTCATCTCGATGACGTTACGACAATGTTCCTGAGAGTGAGGCAGGAGGAGATGCAGAGAGAAAAAGAGAGAGTGTGTGTGAGAGAGAGAAAGGGGAACGGGGTATATACGCGGTGCAGGCGACTCGGGCAGGCAAACAGATATTGCCGGTATGGAACAGAGACGGAATGGGGAGGGGGAGAGCGGCAGATATTGTGTGACGGAGGAAGGAGTGCAGGCAAAGTTATTTCGTCTGTCAGAGAGAAAGGGAGAGGCTGAGAAAGACAGGGGGTGCGAGAAAGGGCGCGACGCAGAGAAAGGAGAGAAAAGGTTTTTAACAGCTCATTAACCGTCTGAAGGTACAATCTCATTCCTCCTCCATGGGAACACCATACACCGCGCCTGTCAATCGCTACTCAGCTTCTGGAATACACATTGCGCTGGAATTGGAAAAACCCGGGATCTGGAAGCTTTATCTGTCATCGGAATCAACTGATATTGGAATCATTCCTGTGAAATATAACACAACAAAAAAAATCCACAAATTTACCAATTAGACACGGTGTCCCCTGCGACCTGTAGCTTTGGCTGCTAACCACTTTATTGGTCAGATTAGCGTTGCACGCCATGCATTGGACTCCATCTACGGAAGCCTGCATGTGGGACGCCAGGTAGATCATAGAACACTACAGCACAAACAGGCCCTTCGGCCCACAAGTTGCGCCGATCACATTCATACCCACCAATCCATACACCTATCTATAACCCCCAATCCCATAAAACTCCATATACTCATCCAGAAGTCTTTTAAAAGACCCCAGCGAGTTCGCCTCCACCACCACTGACGGCAGCCGATTCCATTCACTTACCACCCTCTGAGTGAGAAACTTACCCCTAACATCTCCTCTGTACCTGCACCCCAGCACCTTAAACCTGTGTCCTCTCGTAGCGACCATTTCAGCCCTGGGAAATAGCCTCCGAGAATCCACCCTATCTATTCCTCTCAACATTTTATAAACCTCTATCAGGTCACCTCTCAACCTTCGTCTCTCCAGGGAGAAGAGACCCAGCTCCCTCAACCTATCTTCATAAGGCATGCCTCCCAATCCAGGCAACATCCTTGTAAATCTCCTCTGCACCCTCTCAATAGCTTCCACATCCTTCCTGTAGTGAGGCGACCAGAACTGCGCACAGTACTCCAAGTGGGGCCTGACAAGGGTCTTATAAAGTTGCAGCATTACCTCCCGACTCCTAAACTCAATCCTTCGATTAATGAAGGCCAGTACACCATACGCCTTCTTGACCACATCCTCCACCTGCGAGGCCGATTTAAGAGTCCTATGGACCCGGACCCCAAGATCATTCTGCTCCTCAACACTGCTAAGACTCCTACCCTTGATAGTGTACTCCTGCATCCCATTGGTTTTGCCAAAATGGACCACTACACATTTATCTGCGTTGAAGTCCATCTGCCACTTCTCTGCCCAGTCTTGCATCCCAAAGTGTCGCAGAGCAGTGGGGCGTGGATCGTTCATTGTTTCAGGGATAGAATTTGTTCCCTGCTCACGTTCTGTTGCTGCCAGTGAGACAGGAGCGTTTGGCGCTGAGTCAAATCTCCAGTAACCAAAGCAGGACTGGAAATCCCAACTGTAGGCGTTGGCAGGGACCCTGGGCCCATTACTGAACCCTAAGCACTGGAGGGGGGTTAATCTTTCACCTTTAACTTTCAGATACGCCCCTGAAACCACAGATTAGCCTGCTGAGAACAACAGGCGAGTACTCTCAAGGCGAGAACATCAGCATCCAGTGCAACACTCCTTCGTTCTACCTGGGGGCAACTTTCTACCTCTACAAAGTTGGCCAGGACACTCACGTAACCTCGGCCAAAGCGGCAACCACGTCCGGCTCTGTCACTTTTAACCTGGCGGAGATTAACACCGGCCAGGAGGGTTATTACGTCTGCAGGTACCAGCTGGAGAGAGACGGGAGGAATTACACGTCCGACCAGAGCGACCAAGTGAAGGTCATTGTGATAGGTGAGTGGATGGGGGGGTGAGGGGAATGCAGCGTGGGAGGGGGGAAGGGGAGGGGTGCCTGTGGCGGCCTGGTCAAAAAAAAGCAACAGGCAAGTGTAGAACATTGAAAAAGGAGGCATTTTCGCTCATGGGGTCATGAGCAGCTCTCTGAAAGTGCCTCCCAGACAGGCCCAACTCTCCTCTCCCCCATTATCCACATTGTCCAAAATCAATCTAACCTACACATATTTCAACGCCAACGTACAATTTCCCAGGTCCCATCTGCTGAGCCATTAGATCTTCAGATATTAGTAACCGTTTTACCATTGCCCAGTCCGCCAAAATTTCACATCCTAATTTAGTACGTTAACGCCATCAAAATTAAGGATCTTTGAACACTGAGGAACAATTTAGCATGACCAATGCAACTAATTTGGGCGACATGGTAGCACAGTGGGTTAGCACTGCTGCTTCACAGCTCCAGGGTCTTGGGTTCGATTCCCGGCTCAGGACACTGACTGTGCGGAGTTTGCGCATTCTCCCCGTGTCCGCGTGGGTTTCCTCCGGGTGCTCCGGTTTCCTTCCACACTCCAAAGATGCGCGGGTTAGGTTGATTGGCCGTGCTAAGAAATTGCCCCTTGGTGCCCAGGGATGTGTAGGTTACAGGGGATTAGAGGGTGGGATATGGGGGTAGGGGGCTGGGTGGGATTGTGTTCGGTGCAGACTCGATGGGCTGAAGGGTCTCTCTCTGCACTGTAGGGTTCTATGAAATAATCTGCGCGTATTTGGGAAACAAAAGGGAAATTTTGGCGTGATATATCCATCTAACAGGCACATCTCTCTCCACAATGTTGGTTACCTGGGCATTGTTGGGATGGAGAATGCAGAACAATGTGTTCTCCTGGTTGGTATCGAACCTTCTGACTACGCCATTGGATCCCAATCATCCAGGCAAATGCAGAATATTCCATCACATTCCTGACACACGTCCTTTCGGAAGTTCGGGAGAATGTGGAAAATCAGGTGGTGGAGATTTCCTCATCGATTTCGCAGGCCACAGTCTGCACAGAGCTGATCCAATCCTGTTCCGTCTCGTTGCTAATCCGCAGGTTGTTGATAGTGGCGGCTGTGGTGTTCTGTGCTGGGCGGTGGGGCAACAGTGCCCAGAGGCGGCATTGCAATGGAATGTCCAGAGCAGTTGGTTACATTTTGACCTGACGGGTGAGAATACTCATTCTCGCTTGTAGCTGGAGTACTGTGTGCCATTTTGGTCACCGCACTTGCGGGAGGATATATTGGCCTTGGAGGGAGCGCAGAGACAGTTCATACCGGAGATGAGGGGGTTGGACTATGAAGAGAGAATGAATAGACTGGGTCTGTACTCATTAGAGTTTAGAAGGATGAGGGGGGATCTTATAGAGACGTATAAGATAATGAAGGGGATGGATAGGGTAGAGGTAGAGAGATTCTTCCCGCTTAGAAAGGACAGCAGGACTAGAGGGCACAGCCTCAAGATAAGGGGGGGGGGGGGGTGCGCAGTTTAGATCAGAGTTGAGGAGGAACTTCTTCACTCAAAGGGTGGTGAATCTCTGGAATTCTCTGCCCGTTGAAGTGGTGGAGGCTACCTCGCTAAATATATTTAAGTCACGGGTAGATAGGTTTCTGATAGACAGGGGAATTAAGGGGAGAAAGCGGGAAAGTGGACCTGATCCACTTCAGATCAGCCATGATCTTATTGAATGGCGGGGCAGGCTCGAAGGGCTCGATGGCCGACTCCTGCTCCTATTTCTTATGTTCTTATTGTGACGTCAGGACAGGGTGTTGCCTAGATAATGTTTCAGACCAACACAGGGTGCCTCGAGAATATGTAACATAAGAAATAGGAGCAGGAGTCGGCCATCTAGCCCTTCGAGCCTGCCCCGCCATTCAATAAGATCATGGCTGATCTGAAGTGGATCAGTTCCACTTTCCTGCTTTCTCCCCTTAATTCTCCTGTCTATCAGAAACCTATCTACCCGTGACTTAAATATATTTAGCGAGGCAGCCTCCACCACTTCAACGGCCAGAGAATTCCAGAGATTCACCACCCTTAGAGTGAAGAAGTTCCTCCTCAACTCTGTTCTAAACTGCACCCCCCCCCCTTTATCTTGAGGCTGTGCCCTCTAGTCCTGCTATCCATTCTGAGCGGGAAGAATCTCTCCACCTCTACCCTATCCATCCCCTTCATTATCTTATACATCTCTATAAGATCCCCCCTCATCGTTCTAAACTCCGAGTACAGACCCAGTCTATTCATTCTCTCTTCATAGTCCAACCCCCTCATCTCCGGTATGAACTGTCTCTGCGCTCCCTCCAAGGCCAATATATCCTCCCGCAAGTGCGGCGACCAAAACTACACACAGTACTCCAGCTACAAGCGAGAATGAGTATTCTCACCAGTCAGGTCAAAATGTAACCAACTGCTCTGGACATTCCATTGCAATGTCGCCTCTGGGCACTGTTGCCCCACCGCCCAGCACAGAACACCACAGCCGCCACTATCAACGACCTGCGGATTAGCAACGAGACGGAACGGGATTGGATCAGCTCTGTGCAGACTGTGGCCTGCGAAATCGATGAGGAGATCTCCACCACCTGATTTTCCACATTCTCCCGAACTTCTGAAAGGACGTGTGTCAGGAATGTGATGGAATATTCTGCATTTGCCTGGACGATTGGGATCCAACGGCACTCAGAAAGTTCGATACCAACCAGGAGAACACATTGTTCTGCATTGTCCATCCCAACAATGCCCGGGTAACCAACATGTTTGGACCTTGATGTGTGGAGATGTGTAGGGGAGGGAGCTTGGTAGGTGCGTGAAGGGAAAGGGCAGTGGGAGAAAGCTTTTCTTTTGCAGAAGTATCAATAGTGAAATAATTTTCCATTCCCCACATTTATTAAATGGTATAACTGCTAAATTAGTGGTGTGTTTGGACAAGGACAAATAGACAAATCATAGCTCCCATTTTAACTCTGCTCTTTTTTCAAGATAAGCCGCCAAAACCTTCCATCGAACTTCTGCGAGCGAGCGGGGAGTTTTCCATCGGTGAAACGGCCAGTGTCCGGTGCTCGGCTCAGGAAGCCTATTCTGGTGTCATATTCGTCCTGTCCAAAGTGCAGGGCAACACCCTCACCACGTCAGCTGTCGCAAAGGCAGCAGGCTTCTCCACTGTCCTGCATCTGAAAGACATTAGCTCCAAGGACCAGGGGGATTACTTCTGCGTGTACCAGATCAAGAGGTCAGGGAAAATATACAACTCCACGCAGAGCGACCGTAAGCAGTTGCGAGTTACGGGTGAGTGTCACACACGTCTGTGAAGCAACACAAACTTTTGGGAGGACGAGTGCAATGTAGAACTGATGTTTCATAGAATGATAAACATAAGAACATAAGAAATAGGAGCAGGAGTAGGCCATCTAGCCCTTCGAGCCTGCCCCGCCATTCAATAAGATCATGGCTGATCTGTCGTGGCTCAGTTCCACATTCTCACCCTCTCCCCATAACCCTTAATCCCCTCTCTTATCAAAAACCCATCAACCCGCGTCTTAATAATATTTAGCGAGGCAGCCTCCACCACTTCAACGGGCAGAGAATTCCAGAGATTCACCACCCTTTGAGTGAAGAAGTTCCTCTTCAACTCCATTGTTTGCTGGAGCAGACGAGTGAGGGAGCAGAGAGACAGAGAAGAAAGTACCTGTTAAAATCTGTTTAAATAAGTTTAAAGCACTTTTGTAGTAAGAACTTACCTTGTAGAACTGTTTAAATCATTTAAAAGCATTTTTGCGGGCTTTTTCTATCTATCGCTTTAAGAATTCTGAGGGAGTGGATAGCAGGGAGTTGTGGGGGAGCAGACTTTAAAACAGCGCCAGGTTTAAAAGGAGGCCTGGTGTAGACAGCGGGCAGCGTCGGAGCGGGCAGCGGAGTGAGTGGGAAGCAGAGTGAGATATTGGGGCTTAGGATCAAAAGTGCTGGAGAGAAAAAGGGCCAAGTAAGGTCGTGTGGAAATTTTCCATACTACTTCAGTGAATAATGGAGGGGTATGTGATGTGTGGTTTCTGTATGATGTGGGAACTGGTGGACCCAAGGGTCCTTCCCACTGACCATGTCTGCAGTAAGTGCAATGACCTGGAGGAGGGAACCGAGTGTATGGTGTCGAAATTTGCTGATGACACCAAGATTGGGGGAACGGCAAATTGCGCGGAGGGTGTGGAGAGTCTGCAGAAGGATCTAGATAGGCTGGGTGAATGGGCCAGGAAATGGCAAATGGAATTTAATGTTGGCAAGTGCGAGGTGGTCCACTTTGGTAGGAATAATGGTAGGAAGGATTATTACTTACACGGTGAAAAACTGCAGCAGGCGAAGGTGCAGAGGGACCTCGGGGTCCTTGTGCATGAGTTGCAAAAACCCAGCCTGCAGGTGCAGCAGGTGGTCAGGAAGGCGAATGGGATGCTGGCCTTCATAGCGAGGGGGATTGAATATAAAAGTAGGGAGGGCTTGCTGCGGCTGTGCAGGGCATTGGTGAGGCCGCAGCTGGAGTACTGTGTGCAGTTTTGGGCGCCGTACTTACGCAAGGATATTTTGGCCTTGGAGGGAGTGCAGAGGAGGTTTACTAGGCTGATACCGGAGTTGAGGGGGTTGACCTATGAGGAGAGGCTGAATAAACTAGGCTTGTACTCGTTAGAGTTTAGAAGAATGAGGGGAGATCTCATTGAGACGTATAAGATGATGAATGGGTTGGATAGGATAGAGGTGGAGAGACTCTTCCCGCTCAGAAAGGATAGTAGGACTAGGGGGCACAGCCTCAAGATAAAGGGGGAGCGGTTTAGAACAGAGTTGAGGAGGAACTTCTTCACTCAAAGGGTGGTGAATCGCTGGAATTCTCTGCCCGTTGAAGTGGTGGAGGCTGCCTCGCTAAATATTTTTAAGAAGCGGGTTGATGGGTTTTTGATAAGAGAGGGGATTAAGGGTTATGGGGAGAGGGCGGGAATGTGGAACTGAGCCACGACAGATCAGCCATGATCTTATTGAATGGCGGGACAGGCTCGAAGGGCTCGATGGCCTACTCCTGCTCCTATTTCTTATGTTCTTATGGACCATTGAAAACAATCACTCTTCTCTGCCAATTACTAAGGCGATGGCATATCTTACATTAGACTTAAAGGCAATTTGCTGCTGCCCCCGATAACCCTTGATTCACGTGACCAGTCACCCAACCCAGACTAAAACATAACGCATGACCACCACTGATTATTGAGCGAGAGTAATCGCCACCTGAGTGAATAGATATCGAGTCATTGTCATTTAGGTAAATCCGCCCCCCCCGCATATTTTGCAACTGAAAACGTTTCTCGTGGTTCTAGATGATGCTTGTGTCGTGGGAGGTGGGGTTGTGTCCTCTTTCCGTCCTTCCTTTTCAGACTTTTCGCTAAGGTTACTTGTCACTATTCTAATCCCCAACCAGCGTGGACCCAACCTGCAGGAACCCCCTCCAAACGCAAAGCACCCCTTCACAGGAATCGTCTCCCGTGAAGTTTTCCGAAGGGTTTCACAAGCAATTTGTCTCCCTTGTTGAGAAAGGAGACCGAAATATGACACAACTTTGCGACTACGGCTTTCCAAGTGCCCTACAGGGCTCTGTAGCAAAGTTTCCACACTTTTATTGGGCTCTTGTTGCAACAGCAGAGAGGGATTTGTTGTTCCCTGAAACGCATTGGCCAGTTTAACAAACTAAGCGAGATGGAGTCCAAAGATGTGAGGGTTAGACTAGAACATAGAACACTACAGCACAAACAGGCCCTTCAGCCCACAAGTTAGGCCGATCATATCCATACCTACCAATCCATAGACCTATCTATAACCCCCAATTCCATTAGATCCCATATACTCATCCAGAAGTCTTTTAAAAGACCCCAGCGAGTTCGCCTCCACCACCACCGACGGCAGCCGATTCCACTCACTCACCACCCTCTGAGTGAAAAACTTACCCCTAACATCTCCTCTGTACCTGCCTCCCCAGCACCTTAAACCTGTGTCCGCTCGTAGTGACCATTTCAGCCCTGGGAAATCTCCTCTGAGAATCCACCCTATCTATTCCTCTCAACATTTTATAAACCTCTATCAGGTCGCCTCTCAACCTTCGTCTCTCCAGGGAGAAGAGACCCAGCTCCCTCAACCTATCTTCATAAGGCATGCCTCCCAATCCAGGCAACATCCTTGTAAATCTCCTCTGCACCCTCTCAATCGCTTCCACATCCTTCCTGTAGTGAGGCGACCAGAACTGCACACAGTACTCCAAGTGGGGTCGGACAAGGGTCTGATAAAGTTGCAGCATTACCTCCCGACTCCTAAACTCAATCCCTCGATTAATGAAGGCCAGTACACCATACGCCTTCTTGACCACATCCTCCACTGATTTAAGAGTCCTGAGGACCCGGACCCCAAGATCCTTCTGCTCCTCAACACAGCTAAGACTCCTGCCCTTGATATTGTGCTCCTTCATCCCATTGGTCCTGCCAAAATGGACCACTACACATTTATCCGCGTTGAAGTCCATAATCCGCGTTGAAGTCCATAAATTCAGTCAATAATCCAGGTTGATTGGCCGTGCTAAAAAATTGCCTCTTAGTATCCAGGGATACGTAGGTTAGAGGGATTAGTGGGTTTTATATGTAGGGATATGGGGGTGGGCCTGGGTGGGATTGTGTTCGATGGGCAGAATGGCCTCTTTCTGCACTGTAGGCTTCTATGAGAGACACCCCCCCACTTACCTTGACATCACTCCTAACGTGAAGTGGTTGACTCAAATGTCCAGCGAGATTTCCCTTTGCATCTATACAGGGGGTTCGTTTTATGAATTTCCAGTTTAATCCATTGGCTGGTGTGGTTTGGACTCCAGATTATCCCCCTAGCTTTTTGGTTTACCAGTTCAGCGACCTACACCAACATAACACAAGAGGAACCTGAGCGACATCTAGGAATGTGCTTCTAGTGTGGAACCAGGAGTGGGGAAAAAGAAATATATGCCTCACCCGGCTTTTGCCATTCTCTTTCCACTCAAAACGCCACTCCACCCCACCCTCCACAACCCGAGAAAAACTACATATATGTATATATATATGGAAGTGTAAGCAATAACCTCAGGTTATGTTTTCTCTTTCACAGTAAGATTACAGAGTCCAGTCATTGGCCAACTGCGACCGTCTGGGCAATACCTGGAGGGTCAAACTGCGGAAATCTCATGCTCGGCTCCGAAGGTCTACAGCAACATTATCTTTAACCTCTTCAAAGATGGCAGCTCGGCTGCCGCTGAGTCCTTTGGGCCAACTTCAAACTCGACAGTCCTTCTGTCGATCCGGAACCTAAGGGATACCAACGAGGGGTCTTACAGATGCAGCTACCAAGCTCCTGTGTGGGGGAAGACGTACACCTCAGCTCCGAGTGACATTGTGAACATTACCTTAGCACGTGAGTCAGATCTGTGGTCGTTTGGTTATCATGGCTGCCACTGCGCCAAGCCTGTGCCGCTATGCAGATGGGTAAAAGGCTCTTGCGCTAAATGTGTGGCCTTCATACTGTCCAGACAAGAGTAGCTAAAATACCACCAGCGGCATCCAAAACAAAATTCTGTGACGGAAGTCCACAACTAGATCTTTTCTTCCCCAATTGCAAACGTGACCTCTGTGGAATAGTCCATCAGTTGTGCCCCCTGTCACATACACGCCACTCCACCCGGCATCCCCGGAACTGAGCCACGACAGATCAGCCATGATCTTATCGAATGGCGGGGCAGGCTCGAGGGGCTGGATGGCCTACTCCTGCTCCTATTTCTTATGTTCTTAACCCATGAAGTTCAATTTCATTCGCAGACCATATGTGTAGTGCGGTGGGTGTAGAGTGAAAAATGTGTGAAGCTAAGGATATAAGAGCGTAAGAACTCGGAGTAGGAGTTCTCCGTCTGGCCCCTGGAGCCTGCTCCATCGTTCAACAAGATCATGGCTGTTCGTGGATGCAATTTCGCTCATAACCCTTAATTCATTCACTGTTCCCCGTTCTATTGAAGCCATAGCCCCCTAGATCTATATGTTATCTTCCAGTTGCAGCAATCTCCCTGCTTCTATATCACCCATTCCTTTCATTGTCTTATGCTTTGATATGATTTTCCCTAACTTCACTCAAATCCAATGGGTATATTCCCAGTCTACTGGGCGTTTCCTCATAAGCTAACAGCCTCAACTCCAGAATCAATGAGCGAATCTCTTTGGCACCCTTCCAATCCCAGTATACCCTCTGTCAAGGAAGGCCACCAAAACTGCACACGGGACTACAGACCTGGTCTCACCAACACCTTTCACAGCTGTAAGATTAAGTCCCTGTTTTCAAACTCAATCCCTCAAGCAATGGATGACACAACTCCATTTCTTAATTATCTTCAGCGCCCGAAAACAAACACATTTGCGATTCATGTATAAGGAATCCCGGATTTCTCTTCCAGCGGCAAAGTTAAATAATAGGAAATTTTGCCATTATGCCTACCAAAATAGATGACCACACATTCACCAACATTGTACTCAACATGTCAGACCCTTGCCCATTCACTTGGACCGTCTATATCCCTTTGCAGATGTTCAGTGTCATTAGAACATAAGAACATAAGAAATAGGAGCAGGAGTAGGCCATCTAGCCCTTCGAGCCTGCCCCGCCATTCAATAAGATCATGGCTGATCTGTCGTGGCTCAGTTCCACATTCCCGCCCTCTCCCCATAACCCTTAATCCCCTCGCTTATCAAAAACCCATCAACCCGCGTCTTAAAAATATTTAGCGAGGCAGCCTCCACCACTTCAACGGGCAGAGAATTCCAGAGATTCACCACCCTTTGAGTGAAGAAGTTCCTCCTCAACTCCGTTCTAAACCGCCCCCCCTTTATCTTGAGGCTGTGCCCCCTAGTCCTACTGTCTTTTTTGAGCGGGAAGAGCCTCTCCATCTCTATCCTATCCATCCCATTCATCATCTTATACGTCTCAATGAGATCTCCCCTCATTCTTCTAAACTCTAACGAGTACAAGCCTAGTTTATTCAGCCTCTCCTCATAGCTCAACCCCCTCAACTCCGGTATCAGCCGAGTAAACCTCCTCTGCACTCCCTCCAAGGCCAAAATATCTTTGCGCAGGTGCGGCGCCCAAAACTGCGCACAGTACTCCAGCTGCGGCCTCACCAATGCCCTATACAGCTGCAGCAAGACCTCCCTACTTTTATATTCAAACCCCCTCGCTATGAAGGCCAGCATCCCATTCGCCTTCGTCCTCAGTACACCTTGCTCTAGCACTCAACTGTGTCTCATCTGCGGATTTTAGTACTCTATACCTGGTCCCGAACTCCAAATCGTCTCTGCAAATCGAAAACAATTTCAATCCGCACTAATTACTGAGGAGCACCAGTGGTCGCTGATCACCAACTGGAAAAAAGAAGCAAATTTTTACCCCCGTTATTTGTTTTCTGTTTGTTAACCAATTTTGTATCCATGCTAACACATTGTCAGTATCACCATGATCTTTTTTTCTCTTGGACAACAGTCTTTCATGCGGCACTTTGTCAGACACCTTCTGGAAATCCAGCTGTAACACATCTACTGATTCCCCATTGTTTGCCGTGCATGTGATGTACGTAGAACACAGAACATACAACACTACAGCAAAAACAGGCCATTCGGCCCACAAGTTGCGCCGATCATGTCCATACCTACTAGCCGATCTATAACTCTCAATCCCATATATTCATCCAAAAGTCTCTTAAAAGACCCCAGCGAGTTCGCCTCCACCACCACCGACGGCAGCCGATTCCACTCACCCACCACCCTCTGAGTGAGAAACTTACCCCTGGCGTCTCCTCCGTTCCTGCTCCCCAGCACCATAAACCCTGTGTCAAAGAACAAAGAACAAAACCAGCCCGGGAAACAGGCCCTTCGGCCCAACGAGCCCGCGCCGCCATCTCAAAACCACCAGTCCCCCATCTCCACCCATGACATTGAACATAGAACATTACAGCGCAGAACAGGCCCTTCGGCCCACGATGTTGCACCGACCAGTTACAAAAACAATGACCCACTAACCTAAACCAATCCCTTTTCGTCCATAAACCTATCCACCAATCTCTTAAACGCCCCCAAACTAGGCGCATTTACAACTGCAGCAGGCAGGGCATTCCAGTCCCTCACCACCCGCTGGGTAAAGAACCTACCCCTGACATCCGTCCTGTAGCTACCCCCCCCCTCTTAATTTAAAGCCATGCCCCCTCGTGCTAGCTTTCTCCATCCGAGGAAAAAGGCTATCACTATCCACCCTATCTAAACCTCTAATCATCTTATATGTTTCAATAAGATCCCCTCTTAGCCGCCTTCTTTCCAACGAAAACAACCCTAAATCCCTCAGTCTCTCCTCATAGGACCTCCCCACCATACCAGGCAACATCCTGGTAAACCTCCTCTGCACCCTCTCCAACGCCTCCACATCCTTCTTGTAATGCGGGGACCAGAACTGCACACAGTACTCCAAGTGCGGCCGCACTAGAGTAGTGTACAGTTGCAACATGACGCTGCGACTCCTAAATTCAATCCCCCTACCAATAAACGCCAAGACACCGTACGCCTTCTTAACAACCTTATCTACTTGATTCCCAACTTTCAGGGATCTATGTACACATACACCTAGATCCCTCTGTTCATCCACACTATTCAAAGTCCTCCCGTTAGCCCTATAGTCGACACATCTGTTGCTCCTACCAAAGTGAATTACCTCACACTTCTCCGCATTAAATTCCATCCGCCACCTCTCGGCCCAGCTCTGCAACCTATCTAAGTCTCCCTGCAGACTATGACACCCTTCCTCACAATCTACCACACCTCCGACTTTGGTGTCATCAGCAAATTTACTAATCCACCCAACTATACCCTCATCCAGATCATTAATAAAAATTACAAACAACAGTGGCCCCAAAACAGATCCCTGAGGCACACCACTCGTAACCGAACTCCATGATGAATATTTACCATCAACCACCACCCTCTGTCTCCTATCTGATAGCCAATTCCTGATCCAACTTCCTAGATTACCCACAATCCCATACATCTGCATTTTCTGCAGAAGCCTACCATGGTGAACCTTATCGAAAGCCTTACTAAAATCCATATATACCACATCAACAGCCTTGCCCCCATCCACCTCTTTGGTCACCTTCTCAAAAAACTCAATAAGGTTAGTAAGGCACGACCTACCCGCTACAAAACCATGCTGACTATTTCTAATCAATTCATTACACTCCAAATAACTATAAATCCTATCCCTAATAATTTTTTCTAAAACCTTGCCCACAACAGAAGTAAGACTCACTGGTCTATAATTCCCGGCAAAGTCTCTGTTCCCCTTCTTAAACAATGGGACAACATTCGCTATCCTCCAATCCTCCGGGACTACACCAGAGACCAATGACGACCTGAAGATCAGAGCCAGAGGCTCTGCAATCACCTCTCTAGCCTCCCAGAGAATCCTAGGGTAGATCCCATCCGGACCAGGGGACTTATCTATTTTCAGCCCCTCAAGAATTTCCAGCACGTCCCCCTTATCAACCGTAATACTGTCTATTTTACACCCCTGCAACCCAATGTCCTCCTCAGCTATATTCATGTCCCCCTGTGAGAACACCGAAGAGAAATATTGGTTCAATACTTCTCCAATCTCCTCCGGTTCCACACACAACTTCCCCCTGCTGTCTGTAACTGGCCCTAATCTTGCCCTGACCAACCTTCTGTTCTTGACATACCTATAGAACGCCTTAGGATTCTCCTTAATCCTATCAGCCAAAATCTTCTCATGTCCTCTTTTAGCCCTTCTCAACTCACTCTTCAACTCCCTCCTAGCCAATCTAAAGCTTTCTAGTGCACTATCTGAGCCCTCCAATCTCATCCGAACATAAGCCTCCTTTTTCTTTTTAACCATCGACTCAACTCTTTTAGTGCACCACGGTTCCCTACATCTACCAATTCCTCCATGCCTGACAGGGACATACCTATCAAGGACTCGCAGTAGCTGCTCCTTGAAAAAACTCCACATTTCGGACGTTCCCAGTCCCTGTAATCTCCTAGTCCAATCTATGCTTCCTAATTCACTCCTAATAGCCTCATAATTACCCTTACCCCAGCTAAAACTACTGACCCGAGGTTCATGCCTATCCCTTCCCATCACTAAGGTGAACGTAACCGAATTGTGGTCACTATCACCAAAATGCACACCAACTTCCAAGTCTAGCACCTGGTCTGGCTCATTTCCCAGCACCAAATCCAATATAGCCTCACCTCTACTTGGCCTATCTACATACTGAGTCAAAAAACCTTCCTGCACGCTTTGTACAAACACTGACCCCTCTAACGAGCTAGAACTATAGCAATTCCAATCAATATTCGTAAAGTTAAAGTCCCCCATAACAATTACCCTATTACTTTCACTCCTAACCAGGATTGTCTCCGCAATCCTTTCCTCAACCTCTCTAGAACTTTTAGGAGGTCTATAAAAGACTCCCAACAGGGTGACCTCTCCTCTCCTATTTCTAATCTCCGCCCATACTACCTCAACAGACAAGTCCTCATCAAACTTCCTCTCCGACACTGTGATACAGTCCTTGACTAGCAATGCTACCCCCCCCCCCCCCTTCTACCTTCATCTCTACTCCGACTAAAGCATTTGTACCCCGGAACCTGCAAAAACCATTCTTGACCCTGCTCTATCCATGTCTCTGAAATGGCCACAACATCACAGTCCCAGGTACTGATCCACGCTGCAAGTTCATCCACTTTATTGCGAATACTCCTCGCATTAAAGCACACACATTTCAAACCCTGCTCCGCCCCACCCCCACTATGCCGTACCTTGCATTCCCCAACTATGCCCCCCTCACTTTCACCCCCTTTCCTCACTATCCCTCCCCCCCTCCGAATCAGTTTAAACCTCCCTGCATCGCCTTTGCAAATTTATCCCCCAGGATATTGATTCCCCTCTGGTTCAGGTGTAGACCATCCCTCTTATAGAGGTCCCACCTTCCCCAGAATGAGCCCCAATTGCTCAAGTACCTGAACCCCTCCCTCCTGCACCATCCCCTCAGCCACGAGTTCAAACTTTCCCTCTCTCTATTCCTCTCTAAACTATCCCGTGTCTAATGTTTTATGGCCATCCAGATTGAGGGAAACTAATTTAGGGACAACTTATTCCTGCCAATCAGCCTAATAGCACATCTTTGGGGTGTGGGAGGAAACCGGAGCACCCGGAGAAAACCCACGCAAGCACGGGGAGAATGCACAAACTCCCACAGACACCGGCCCAAATCCATGTGTCTGCACAACAATCAGTGATAGTCACTGAGCTATCGTCTTGCCCAGTATCTGGTCCAGTTTAGGCACACACTAACGACATGAAGCACTAGGCCAATCTCAAACAACCAAGAACAGCCCCAGTACGACCCATCGCGTGTATGTCCCTCGCTGGACACAAGGTGGACCGACTTAAAACCTGTGAATGAAAAGAGAAAAAACATTATCATACTATACCCATTTACATTACCAGGGACGCCCCAGTGCTAATGACGCTTATTTGAAAGGTTCTCCTATATCCATCCATCTCCAACTCAGTCATGTGCCTGTCTAAGTTACTCTTAAAGGACTCCAGCGTGTTTGCCTCCACCACCTTACTTGGCAGAGCATTCCATACCCCCACTACCCTCTGTGTGAAAAACCTCCCTCTAATATCTGTGTTATACCGCTCCCCCCTCACCTTAAGTCCGTGGCCCCTTGTCCTGTGTGTCTCTATTATAGGAAATATCTTACCTCTGTTTATTCTATCTATACCCTTCATAATTTTATATACCTCTATTAGATCTCCCCTCACTCGCCGTCTTTCAAGGGAAAAGAGCCTCAATTTATTCAATTTTTCCTCATACCCCAGTCCTTCCATACCAGGCAACATCCTGGTAAACCTCCTCTGCACTCTCTCCAGGGTCTCCACGTCCTTCCGGTAGTAAGGCGACCAGAACTGGACGCAGTACTCCAAATGCGGCCTAACCAACGTTCTGTACAACTGCAACATTAGACTCCAGCTCTTATATTCTATACCCCTTCCTATAAAGGCTAACATACCATAGGCTTTCTTCACCACACTCTCCACTTGCACTGCCACCGTCAAAGACTTGTGCACTTGCACCCCCAGGTCTCGCTGCGACTCTGTTGAAGACCTGTAATGTCGTCAAAAAATGCCACCATTCAAGTATACCCTGCCCTTCATGAACCCATGTATTTCCAATGGGATAACTTTTGTCCCAGCTGTCTTGCTATCATTTTTTTCCTCTCATTTTCTCTAATACAGAAATTAAACTAACTGGTTTATAATGACATGCTTTTGTTCCGATCTCATTTTTCTTTTCAAAAACAGCGGTATCACCTTTGCTTAAAAATTGGCGTCAAATTTGCGAGGTGTGGCGTTAGTGGGAGACACGGGAGAGCATGGGTGTGCCAGCCTGGCAGAGGTCAGGATAGAACTGCCTGACATTCTCTCCCTGCGCTGCTGGACACACCCTGAATATTGTAGGACTCAGAACCCAGCGTGAAATCCCATTTTGTTCTCCGCCAACCTCTACAGATCGACCAGAGGGCCCGAAACTGACGATGACCACGCTGTTTGGCTTATACCTTCAGGGGAAAGGTATCCGCATCACGTGCATGGCTCCTGAGTACTACGTTACGGACACCTTCCACTTGTTGAAGGACGGGAAAGATACCAATATGCCGTGGGTCACCACGCAGTGGGCGCAGTACGGCGCCGAGTTCAGGATTGCCAATACAACGGTTTCGGACAGCGGAAATTATTCCTGTGTCTACGAGACTCAAATCAATGGAAAAACCTTCAATTCCACCGATAGCAACTTTGTGGTGATAGACGTGGCAGGTGAGCACAATGTGGCGAAAGAGATGACGCAAAATTGACAACATTCTTTCATCGGGGCGTCAATTTTGGTTTTAAAAATTGCGGTGATATTTCGTGGCAGGGATGGTCACCGAGGAGGTAGCCTCAGCTGGCTAACAACGCGGGTGAACGCTCAGGAGGTTACAGAATCATAGAAGCCCCGACAGCGCAGAAAGAGGCCATTCTGCCCATCGAGTCTGTCCTACCCCCCATATTATACCCACTAATCCTCTAACCTACACATCCCTGGACACTAAGGGGCAATTTCTCAGCGCGGCCAATCGACCTGACCCGCACATCTTTGGGCTGTGGGAGGAAACCCACGCAGACACGTGGAGAATGTGCAAACTCCACACAGACGGTGACCCGAGCCGGAGAATCGAACCCGGGACCCTGGGGCTGAGAGGCAGCAGTGCTAACCCACTGTGCCACCCTGTTGCCCGTGTGCTAAATGTTCGAATTTTCTCCACCATTAGAACATAGAACAGTACAGCACAGTACAGGCCCTTCGGCCCTCAATGTTGTGCTGAGCTATGTCTAAACCCAAGATCAAGCTATCCCCCTCCCTATCATTCTGGTGTGCTCCGTGTGCCTATCCAATAACCGCTTGAAAGTTCCTAAAGTGTCCGACTCCACTATCACAGCCGGCATTCTACACCCTAACCACTCATTGAGTGAAAAATCCACCCTGGGCATCCATCTCCCACCATGATCCTTATAGTTACGCCTCCTAGTAACAGCTACATCCAACCAAGGAAATAGTAGCTGAAAATCCATTCTATCTATGCCTCTCATCATCTTATAAACCTCTATCAAGTTGCCTCTCATCCTCCTCCGCTCCAAAGAGAAAGCCCCAGCTCCCTCAACCTTTCCTCATAAGACCTACCCTCCAAACCAGGCAGCACCCTGGTAAATCTCCTCTGCACTCTCTCCAATGCTCCCACATCCTTCTTATAGTGAGGTGATCAGAACTGAACACAATATTCCAAATGTGGTCCCACCAGGGTCCGGTATAGTTGCAGCATAACCCCATGGCTCTTAAACTCAAACCCCCTGTTAATAAACGCTCACACACTATAAGCCTTCTTCACGGCTCTATTCACTTGGGTGGCAACCTTCAGAGATCTGTGGATATGAACCCCAAGATCTCTCTGTTCTTCCACATTCCTCAGAACCCTGCTGTTGACCCTGTAAACTGCATTCAAGTTTGTCCTACCAAAATGAATCATCTCACACTTATCAGGGTTAAACTCCATCTGCCACTTTTCGGCCCAGCTCTGCATCCTATCAATGTCTCTTTGCAGCCTACAAGAGCCCTCCACTGCATCCACTACTCCACCAATCTTGGTGTCATCAGCAAATTTACTGACCCACCCTTCAGCCCCCTGTTACATAAGAACATAAGAAATAGGAGCAGGAGTAGGCCATCTAGCCCCTCGAGCCTGCCCCGCCATTCAATAAGATCATGGCTGATCTGTCGTGGCTCAGTTCCACATTCCCGCCCTCTCCCCATAACCCTTAATCCCCTCTCTCATCAAAAACCCGTCAACCCGCGTCTTAAAAATATTTAGCGAGGCAGCCTCCACCACTTCAACGGGCAGAGAATTCCAGAGATTCACCACCCTTTGAGTGAAGAAGTTCCTCCTCAACTCCGTTCTAAACCGCCCCCCCTTTATCTTGAGGCTGTGCCCCCTAGTCCTACTGTCCTTTCTGAGCGGGAGGAGCCTCTCCACCTCTATCCTATCCATCCCATTCATCATCTTATACATCTCAATGAGATCTCCCCTCATCCTTCTAAACTCTAACGAGTACAAGCCTAGTTTATTCAGCCTCCCCTCATAGTTCAACCCCCTCAACTCCGGTATCAGCCTAGTGAACCTCCTCTGCAGTCCCTCCAAGGCCAAAATATCCTTGCGTAAGTGCGGCGACCAAAACTGCACACAGTACTCCAGCTGCGGCCTCACCAATGCCCTGTACAGACGCAGGAAGACCTGGTACACCGCTGGTAACTGGTCTCCAGTTTGAAAATTTTCCCTCCACCAGCACCCTCTGTCTTCTCTGAGACAGCCAGTTACTTATCCAATCGGCCAAATTTCCTACTATCATTCACCTCCGTACTTTCGTCGTGAGCACACGATGGGGAACCTTAACCAAACGCCTTACTAAAATCCATGTTTACGACACCAACTGTTCTACCTTCGTCTACACACTGAGTTACTCATCCTTTTTGCCAGCGAAACTCTGTGTACTACCTGAGAGAGAGGCCATTCAGGCAAAATTAAAACTGCCACGTTACCCCCAGCTAGATTGTTTTAATGTGTGATTATTAGCTCTTATTCTGCAAACAAGCTGCACCCCCCCGCCCCCCGGAGAATGAGCTTAAACTTGGGCCTAACACCCCAGACAAAACTTCCAGCATGAACCTTGAATCCAATCTGACTACACTCCCGCACAGAATCTGCCATTGAGCCTGGTCGTTTGTTCTCACCTAGAATCCTGCCTTGTTGTCCAACGAGGGGCATACAAGCGATGGGTCGTACTGGGGCTGCTCTTGGTTGTTCGAGATTGGCCTAGTGCTTCATGTCGTTAGTGTGTGCCTAAACTGAACCAGATACTGGGCAAGACGACAGCTCAGTGACTATCGCTGATTGCTGTGCAGACACATGGATTTGGGCCGGTGTCTGTGGGAGTTTGCACATTCTCCCCGTGCTTGCGTGGGTTTTCTCCGGGTGCTCCGGTTTCCTCCCACACCCCAAAGATGTGCTGTTAGGCTGACTGGCAGGAATAAATTGTCCCTAAATCAGGTTCCCTCAATCTGGATGGCCATAAAACATTAGACAGGGGTCATGGGTGGAGAGGGGGTACTGGTGGTGTTGAGATGGCGGTGCGGGCTCGTTGGGCCGAAGGGCCTGTTTCCCGGGCTGATTTTGATCTTTGTATAGATTAGGAGGGGGGAAAGGAAGGGTAGGAGTGGTGGGTGGGAGGGGGACTTATTCAGGAACACGCAATGTAGTAGACAGATTGACCAAGATTACAGGGAAAATTGTTGAAGACTCGAGGGACTACTCC
>NW_027649848.1:532500-565000 GCF_965287045.1 Carcharhinus amblyrhynchos | reverse complement strand
TGACAGGTACGATATATTTTACGACGGAAGTTAACCGTCCCTTCGAACTTGCCAATGATTGAGAAGTAGACCGATATTGACCACATGTTAGTGGCACAGTGGCAATCTCGATTCATGTTGAGAAGTTCACTAAATCAAAGCGGTTCAAAATATCTCAATTTTGGAGGGTAAATGAGGTATTATAAGATTACCCCAGGCAAGCACTGCTTTAACAAGAAATTCTTCGTGATATTGTGCACTAGGACCGAAACCACGATTGTCCCTACAGCCTGACTATGATGTCTTCCTCAGAGGGGAGTCTCTCACCTTAAAATGCACTCTTCAAAGCCACAATACAAGCAAGAGGCTGGAGTTCTTGAGGAACAGTGTGTACGTCTCGCACAAAGAACTGGATCCCGAGGAAGTTTCCGCCAAGTTCAGCCTCCAGAATATTGGTGACGAGGACCAGGGGGACTACACTTGCCATTATGTCTACAAAGTGGGCGAGGACTGGGTGCAGTCAACACCCAGTGACCCGGTGCAAGTGGTTATCACAGGTGAGATTCACGTTTGGACACGACGGGATTCCCAGTTATTCGCAGTGGTCCGGTTCCAAAACAATTATCCATTATGAGATCTGCATTGCCCCGTGTGCTGATTGTCAGTGGGATGGTTTCAGGCTTACTATTCCCTTCTTGACACGATCTCTTCAGCCGATGTCCACTGTCAGTTCGACTCTGACCAACACCGGTGGCAATCCTGAGTGCCTTTGAGGTCATAAGAACATAAGAAATAGGAGCAGGAGTAGGCCATCTAGCCCTTCGAGCCTGCCCCGCCATTCAATAAGATCATGGCTGATCTGTCGTGGCTCAGTTCCACATTCCCGCCCTCTCCCCATAACCCTTAATCCCCTCTCTTATCAAGAACCCATCAACCCGCGTCTTAAATATATTTAGCGAGGCAGCCTCCACCACTTCAACGGGCAGAGAGTTCCAGAGATTCACCACCCTTTGAGTGAAGAAGTTCTTCCTCAACTCCGTTCTAAACTGCCCCCCCCCCTTTTATCTTGAGGCTGTGCCCCCTAGTGCTACTGTCCTTTCTGAGCGGGAAGAGTCTCTCCACCTCTATCCTATCCATCCCATTCATCATCTTATACGTCTCAATGAGATCTCCCCTCATTCTTCTAAACTCTAACGAGTACAAGCCTAGTTTATTCAGCCTCTCCTCATAGCTCAACCCCCTCAACTCCGGTATCAGCCTAGTAAACCTCCTCTGCACTCCCTCCAAGGCCAAAATATCCTTGCGTAAGTGCGGCGACCAAAACTGCACACAGTACTCCAGCTGCGGCCTCACCAGTGCCCTCACCAGTGCCCTCACCAGTGCCCTCACCAGTGTCCTCACCAGTGTCCTCACCAGTGCCCTCACTTGTGCCTCACCAGTGCCCTCACCTGTGCCTCACCAGTGCCCTCACCAGTGCCCTCACCAGTGCCCTCACCAGTGCCCTCACCGGTGACCAGTGTCCGAATTCTTAACTTTTTTTCTCCCTCGAGAATGATACAGTATCAACAGTACAGGAGTGGTCCACTCTGCCCATCGGGTCTGTACTGCCCAGCAGGCCCGACCCCTCTCAACCCTCATGCTCACCCCACTAATCCTCCTGACTCTAGTGGTCAATGCAACCTGACTAGTCGACCTCACCAGCACATCTCAGGACTGTGAGCAAACGGGAGCGCCCAAACTTAAACCCAGGCAGACACGAGAACCAATTGGACATGGGTGCCCGGTGCTGTGAGGTAGCAGTGCGCCGCTGTGCCACCCAGGACCGCTGCCATGCCACCTTGCTCCGTGTATTCTGCCTTCAGGGCCTCGTCCTTTCTTTCTTAACCTATGTAGTTTGTACCGACGCGTACAAGAGCCTCGGTGCGTTCACCTCCTCCCTCCAGAATGTTCTGCCTCAAGACACCCTTGAACCGAGCACCAGGGAGGCAATCCGTCACTCCAGGGCCTGGTTTGTGGTCACACACACAGCCTGTCTGTTCCCCTTGCAACGGAATCGCCTATAACTATTACGGCGGCGCACATTTGCCTCCGCCCTCCACGGCAGGGCTAACCGAGGTGAAAATCAGGGTTCTGAGAGCTCATTTCCCACAACGGCGTCCAAAACCGGTTTATCTGTTGTGCAGGGGAATGGCCACAGGAGATCCCTGCGCTCTCTGCCTATTGGCCTTCCTCTGTCAGATGGCCACACATTCCCTTCCTGTGTGCGGGGTCTCTCCGGATGTCCTATCCAGGATATTCCCTCACCCGCGGATGCCCCACGGTGTCTCCAGCCGGCTCCCGGGCTCTGAAAACTGAGCTCCCAGGAGCTGCACATAAGAACATAAGAAATAGGAGCAGGAGTAGGCCATCTAGCCCTTCGAGCCTGCCCCGCCATTCAATAAGATCATGGCTGATCTGTCGTGGCTCAGTTCCACATTCCCGCCCTCTCCCCATAACCCTTAATCCCCTCACTTATCAAAAACCCATCAACCCGCGTCTTAAAAATATTTAGCGAGGCAGCCTCCACCACTTCAACGGGCAGAGAATTCCAGAGATTCACCACCCTTTGAGTGAAGAAGTTCCTCCTCAACTCCGTTCTAAGCTGCCCCCCCCTTTATCTTACAAGCATAGTTTATTCAGCCTCTCCTGGTAGCTCAACTCCCTCAACTCCGGCATCTGCCTAGTAAACCTCCTCTGCACTCCCTCCAGGGCCAAAATATCCTTGCGTAAGTACGGCGCCCAGAACTGCACACAGTACTCCAGCTGCGGCCTCACCAATGCTCTATACAGCTGCAGCAAGACCTCCCTACTTTTATATTCAATCCCTCTCGCTATGAAGGCCAGCATCCCATTCGCCTTCCTGACCACCTGCTGCACCTGCAGGCTGGGTTTTTGCCACTCATGCACAAGGACCCCGAGGTCCCTCTGCACCGTCGCCTGCTGCAGTTTTTTGCCACGTAAGTAATAGTCCTTCCTACCATTATTCCTACCAAAGTGGACCACCTCGCACTTGCCAACATTAAACTCCATTTGCCATTTCCTGGCCCATTCGCCCAGCCTATCTAGATCCTTCTGCAGACTCTCCACACCCTCTGCGCAATTTTCCATTCCACCAATCTTGGTGTCATCAGCAAATTTTGACACCCTACACTCGGTTCCCTCCTCCAGATCATCTATATAAATGGTAAATAGCTGAGGCCCCAGCACCGACCCCTGGGGCACCCCACTAGTCACCATCCGCCAATCCGAATTGTACCCATTGACCCCCACTCTCTGCCTCCTATTTGACAACCAGTCCTCTATCCACGCTAACACCCTACCCCCAACTCCATGTCCCTCGACCTTCTGCAATAACCTCTTGTGCGGCACCTTATCAAACACCTTCTGAAAATCCAGAAAGACCACATCCACCGGCTCTCCTCTATTCACCGCCCTAGACACATCCTCATAGAACTCCAGTAAATTTGTCAGACACGACTTCCCCTTAACAAAACCGTGCTGCGTCTGCTCTATCAAGCAGTTCCCCTCAAGGCGCCTCGCTATTTCCTCCTTGATGACAGATTCTAACATTTTACCTACAACAGACATTAAACTAACCGGCCTATAATTCCCCGCCTTTCGCCTGGCACCCTTCTTAAACAACGGCGTAACATTAGCCGTTTTCCAATCATCCGGCACTTCCCCGGAATCCAGCGACGTCTGGAAAATAACCACCAAGGCATCCACTGTCACCTCCGCCATTTCTTTCAGAACCCTCGGATGCATTCCATCCGATCCTGGGGACTTGTCCACAATCAGCCCCTCCAGTCTGTCGAGCACCGCCTCTCTAGTAACAATAATGTCATTAAGACCCTCCAGTCCTACCACCTTTCCATCGCTAACACCCGGCAAATTATTCACGTCCTCCTCCGTGAAGACAGAAACAAAAAAGTTATTCAAGGCCTCAGCCATATCCCCATCCCCTACCACTAAGAGCGCTGGAGACATTCCCTGCACTCGAGGAGGAAACCACACCTTGGAGCTCTCCTGTCATGTCTTGCGATTTTACGTTATGCTTTTGAAAAGTGTTTTGTTTCAGATTATACTCAATTCTTTGGGGGCTTTCTCTCCTGCTCCTCGTTCCAACCGAACATAAGCTTTAAAAGCTATAAGCTACAAGATTTGCACAGAAACACTATTGCAGCGTACAGCAAAAACTGCTACGCCAAGATGTTAAATGAAAATAATAACAAGCAAAAACTACTTACCGGTTACCTGCCAATCATTTATCTGTTGTCTGAGATGACACAGTTTGATTTCCTTCTACCTCCCACTTGCTGGGAAGTCCTACTCACAGCCTCACCCCTCTGTTCCAACCGGAGAGGGACACCTCATTCCCTCAGTACCGAGTTCCCCATACCCTCACTCTCACTCAAATCTCACTCCGGTTGCATTCTCTCTCCCGCTGCCGTGTGCGTGGAGGCTTGTATTATGTTACAGGTCGAGCGACTCATTATATTCGCCATTAAACTATTCTTTTTCACAAAGCGCACAGTTTGTTTGTTTGAGTGATGTGTCAGCCACAGTTCAGTGTTAACCTTCCAATTCAAAAGCGTTATCTCGTTTTCATTACAGATACGCTATCGAGTCGCCGGGGAGGGTCCCCAGGTAATGTACAATGTCTAAGTCCTGACAAACATGCGCTCGCAAACGACTTTCGTGAAATATTTCTAAAAGTTTGGGTGATGGTGCTGCACAATGTGTACAGACTTACCGATGAGATGTGCACAATTATATCTTGACTGACTGTGGGATGAAAAAACATCCGGAAGCTTCGAAATCGTTGCTGAAGTCCAAATTGGGAAGTTGTTTTCCAATGTCCAAATGATTAACAAAGTTTTGGAATATCACAATTTCATCCATCTGTCTGACGGCTCGCTGCCAACCTACTAATGTGTCTCTCCTTCCATCCTTCCGTCCGTCCGAGTTAACTTTGTCATCTCCCTTTGCAGACTCTCCGAAGAGGAAAGGGATCATTGGCTTCTGTGTGGTTGGATTAATTTTAATTGTCATGGCGGTTTTTGTTGCAAATCGTTACCGGAAATACGGATACGTTTGGTCCAGGAGAGGTGAGGAGAGTAAAGTCCACATTTTAATGACATGCCCCGAACTGCGAACTGCATTGTCCGTCTGCGACCTGGATATGATTCGGGGTGGGTGGGTGGAAATAAAACTAGAGGGTTAGTTTTGCCCCTGTCCAATTATCACTCCTTGAATGACGTCTGAAGTCAGAGTCAGAGAAGTTTACATCACCCTCTGTTCCAGGGCGCCCTGGTTTTTATCGCTAAGCTAGTCCAACTTGCCCACATTTGGCCAATCTCCCTGTAGGCTCATCCTACACCCGTAACTCTCTGAGCGTCCATTAATGGAGCAGGAGTAACTGTTTATTTTTTAGCCTGTCCGTTAGATCTCTCACTCCTCAGCCAGACACTGTTTTGTTTCAGGATTTCAGCCTGTCCTATTAGGGGATCAAATTGACGCAGTTCCTCAGGAAGTGTCAGAGGGGACAATATAGACCATCAGTGCTGGCCATTCACAAACAACCATCTATCCTAATCCCATTTCGCAACATCTGGCTCATTGCCGAAATGCCTCGAACTCCGCGCCAATCACACTTCCCGGAAGTGAATTCGAGACTTCCAACACCTTCCGGGTGAGATTTTTCTTTCTCCAGGCATGCCCTCTGAAGCCCCCTACCCCACACAGTAAATCGCACCACCAAGGGGAAGATCTCAATGCTCTCCATTCCATCGATGACATTTTCAATCTTGTGCAACTTAATACACCCCCCCACACCCCTCCCATCTCTGCCGCACATTCTCCGAAAAAGATCATGTAATCCAGTGCAGTGTGGAGATGGTGTGCGGAATATCTATTCCAAGGTTACAACCTCAGTCTCCTTAGTCTGAATAACTAAACTCTCCAGCTCAGGGAATTGGGTGGCAAATCCCCCTCTTCCTTATTCCTCTACTATTCACACCCTGGCAAAAACAAAATATGGATGCGGGAACTACATCGAGAATGTTCTAACAGTGCAATGTCTGGTTCTTTTTTGTCCCCAGCCCTCGGCGCCCACACCCCATCTGCACCCTGCACTGGCTGAGATGATTTTTTCAGACAATGTGAGAACATAAGAACATAAGAAATAGGAGCAGGAGTTGGCCATCTAGCCCTTCGATGCTGCCCCGCCATTCAATAAAATCATGTCTGATCTGTCGTGGCTCAGTTCCACATTCCCGCCCTCTCCCCATAACCCTTAATTCCCTCGCTTATCAAAAACCCATCAACCCGCGTCTTAAATATATTTAGCGAGGCAGCCTCCACCACTTCAACGGGCAGAGAATTCCAGAGATTCACCACCCTTTGAGTGAAGAAGTTCCTCCTCAACTCCGTTCTAAACCGCCCCCCCCCCTTTATCTTGAGGCTGTGCCCCCTAGTCCTACTGTCCTTTCTGAGCGGGAAGAGTCTCTCCACCTCTATCCTATCCATCCCATTCATCATCTTATACGTCTCAATGAGATCTCCCCTCATTCTTCTAAACTCTAACGAGTACAAGCCTAGTTTATTCAGCCTCTCCTCATAGTTCAACTCCCTCAACTCCGGTATCAGCCTAGTGAACCTCCTCTGCACTCCCTCCAAGGCCAAAATATCCTTGCTTAAGTGCGGTGACCAAAACTGCACACAGTACTCCAGCTGCGGCCTCACCAATGCCCTATACAGCTGCAGCAAGACCTCCCTACTTTTATATTCAATCCCCCTCGCTATGAAGGCCAGCATCCCATTCGCCTTCCTGACCACCTGCTGCACCTGCAAGCTGGGTTTTTGCGACTCATGCACAAGGACCCCGAGGTCCCTCTGCACCATCGCCTGCTGCAGTTTTTCACCACGTAAGTAATAGTCCTTCCTACCATTATTCCTACCAAAGTGGATAACCTCGCACTTGCTAACATTAAATTCCATTTGCCAGTTCCTGACCCATTCGCCCAGCCTATCTAGTGAGGCTAGTTTATGTTAAATATTTTGAGGTGTGCGATGTCTTGTCCTGGTCTGTGCCTTTAAGAAGGGAAGGTCGGAGTGAAGACTTGCTGGCACGGGGGCTATTCACTGTATTTCATATAGTGTTATAAGCACACACAGGAAACACACACTTCAACAGCAAATACCAGAGACTGTTTTATTATTGTTTGTAAATTACCATGGTGGGCCACTCTGTGCCTTTCTGATACATAACAATTATTATTTATAAAATTTATAAACATAAATAATTTATATACATTTATATAAATAAATTTTATAGAGAAAATATTTATTCATAAATATTTATAAAATTAAAACTATAAATTGTCCGGAATGGGGGAGTTCTCAGCAGCCTGGGATAAATGCCATCGGGCCCCGGAGATTTATCAGTTTTAATGCTCCCTAGAAGCACTAACACTTCTTCCCTCGGAATGGATAGTTCCTTCAAACGGTCTACAGCTCCCGCAAAGACTGTACCAGACATCAAGCCCCTCTCCTTCGTGAATACCAACGCAAAGTATTCATTCAGGATCTCCCCAATTCCCTTGGACTCTGAGCACAGTTCCCCTCGTCTGTCCCTGAGGGGACTGATTTTTTCCCCTAGCCGCCCTTTTGCTCCTAACATAGGAGTAAAACGCCTTTGGATTTTCCTTAACCCTACCTGCTGAAGCCATTTCATGCCCCCTTTTTGCTTTCCTAACTCCCTCTTTGAGATCCCTCCTACTCTCTCTGTGTATTCCTCCACCGCTCTCTCCGTTCCCAGTTGCTTAGACCTGACATACGCCTCTCGTTTCTTCCTGACCAGGTCCTCAATATCTCTAGTAATCCACGGCTCTCTAATCCTACCTTTCCCATCCTTCCTGCTAACCGGCACATGCCTTTCCTACACCCATTCCAGAATTATTATTATAATTTATAAATTTATAAAATTTCTTTGTTCTTTATATAAGATATTTTGCCCCCCTCCCCACAGGATTCCGCACACAAAACCTGCAGCCACTAATTAGCAATCAGGAGGATCCAGATCGCAGTGATTATGTCGATGAAGACACCACCATATAAGAGGGATAACATGACCGCACCTACAGGCCCACAATCTCCAAAGGACAAGACTGGGAATCCCTGTGTTACATTTGTCAGCGACTTCTGGATAAGTTTATTTGTATTTTTTTGTTTGCTCTCTAAAGTTGAACCGCTGCATCCCTTGCGCTCTCTACACAAGCCTGGCAAACCACGGTGAAACTCTCTGTGCGTTTAACAACACTTTGACCGCCCTGGCGTTTCCTCGGCCCTGAGACCACACTTTCGAGGGTAGGGAAAATCGAAGGAGATGAGACAGGGAAACAACTAACTCCTTGGAATTTCCCACCTATACATTCTCAAGAACAACCACTGCACAGACTCCGTACTTCGAATAAGCTTCCATAACCGTCGATATCCATTGAGTTGAAGATGCGCCATGGAGTGGTGTGTTACCTTCTCTACTGGTGAAGCTCAACAAGGCTCATGTAGACTGTCCATCGAGTGCACATTTTTCCAATGCCAGGCTGCATTCAATTTGAGAATCAAGCTCTCCCATTTCGGCTTATCTCGGTAATTTGTGATAATTTTAGCTTTGCAGACCGTTACTCACCCCCATGTAACCTTCCATCAGGTCTCGACAAGCCGTCCCTCCAGCGAGTTATCCAGCACAACTCACTGATCCCTTTCAAACAGATTCTCCTGGAATTGTCCCTGGATTGGCAGGTGTTAATGCAGAACATAGAACATAGAACATTACAGCGCAGAACAGGCCCTTCGGCCCACGATATTGCGCCGACCAGTTACAAAACAATGAGCCACTAACCTAAACCAATCCCTTCTCGTCCATAAACCTATCCACGGATCACTTAAACGCCCCCAAACTAGGCGCATTTACAACTGCAGCAGGCAGGGCATTCCAATCCCTCACCACCCTCTGGGTAAAGAACCTACCCCTGACATCCGTCCTATAACTACCCCCCCCTTAATTTAAAGCCATGCCCCCTCGTGCTAGATTTCTC
The DNA here is from genome assembly GCF_965287045.1 of Carcharhinus amblyrhynchos. Taxonomy (NCBI): domain Eukaryota; kingdom Metazoa; phylum Chordata; class Chondrichthyes; order Carcharhiniformes; family Carcharhinidae; genus Carcharhinus; species Carcharhinus amblyrhynchos. The sequence goes on along the minus strand of NW_027649848.1, from coordinate 555,884 downwards.
CATCCGAGGAAAAAGGCTATCACTGTCCACCCTATCTAAACCTCTAATCATCTTATATGTTTCAATAAGATCCCCTCTTAGCCGCCTTCTTTCCAGCGAAAACAACCCCAAATCCCTCAGCCTCTCCTCATAGGACCTCCCCTCCATACCAGGCAACATCCTGGTAAACCTCCTCTGCACCCTCTCCAAAGCCTCCACATCCTTCCTGTAATGTGGGGACCAGAACTGCACACAATACTCCAAGTGCGGCCGCACCAGAGTAGTGTACAGTTGCAACATGACGCTGCGACTCCTAAATTCAATCCCCCTACCAATAAACGCCAAGACACCGTACGCCTTCCTAACAACCCTATCTACTTGACTCCCAACTTTCAGGGATCTATGTACACACACACCTAGATCCCTCTGCTCCTCCACACTATTCAAAGTCCTCCCGTTAGCCCTATACTCGACACATCTGTTATTCCTACCAAAGTGAATTACCTCACACTTCTCCGCATTAAACTCCATCTGCCACCTCTCGGCCCAGCTCTGCAACCTGTCTAAGTCTTCCTGCAAACTATGACACCCTTCCTCACAATCTACCACACCTCCGACTTTGGTGCCATCAGCAAACTTACTAATCCACCCAACTATACCCTCATCCAGTTCATTAATAAAAATTACAAACAGCAGTGGCCCCAAAACAGATCCCTGAGGCACACCACTCGAAACCGAACTCCATGATGAATAGAAAGATGCTGTTGCACGTTTGTGCATCGACCATTTGGGAAATAAGGCCTCGCTAAAGCTCTCTTGGCTTTGGTTCGCTCATTAACGGTTTTTTTATTGCTCCGATTTGTTACCAACTTTAATTTTTTTTATTATCATTTCATTGAGTTTGCCGTTCGATTGCGATCCGTTGATCAGTGATAGAATGGCTGCCTTTGGCCAAAACCATGGGAAGGACAGAGTTCTAAGTAGCGTGAAATCACACACAGGGAAAAATGCAAATAGGAATATATATTTGATGAATAAATATCTAGATTCGATTGTGTGGGACTGCCGTTTTGGTTCATTGCGCTGTTTAGGTTGAGCAGATTATTTTACACACAACATTTAAACAAAACCTTCATTTGTTTGACTGCAATGAATCTGAGACACCTGCTCAAAGGTCAAATGGTAAATTTCTGCCATCATTCAGATGTTCTGCGGCATCGTGGAACATACGATGGCAGGGTAACACGGTGGAAAATTCTGGACCCTCAAACCTGCCCCAAACCCGGAAGAAGCAGCTGAGAAATCTATCCATTTTCCAGCACGGGGTCCGCCAGCCTTGAATGAGATGCCAGATGCTCACCTGGTCACTTACTAAATGATGTGAGGCATCACCAACCTCCCCCCAACCCCCCCGCCACACCGCCCCCAACCCCTGCACAGGCAGCGGACTCCAGATCAGCGCCACATACCGAGGGAGAAAAAGGATTCCTCACATCTCCAAACGTGAATGTTTGCCCCCCCCCCTCTCGTGACTGACCCTTCAAATAAGGGGGGGTCAGCTGCAGTCTCTCCTACCTGTCCATCCTTCTCATGTAGGGTAGGATCAGATATCTCGTCTGTCTTCTCTGCTGCAACGAAAAGAAGACAGCAACCCGCCCGTCATCTGTTCACAATTCGTATCTCACACTCCAGGCAACATCGTGGTGAGTCTCCTCCGCACCCGTCCCTGTGTCGCCCCCTATAAGTTGGCGACCAGAACTGCACATCGCCCCCTCACTCAAGTTGGCATCACTCAAGTTCGAGACAAATCCAAGATATCATGTCTGTTTTTGTCCTCTATTCACTGAAATTATAGAACTCTACAGTACAGAGAAGAGGCTGTTTGGCCCATCTAGTCTGCAGACTATAATCCCACTCACGTCCTACTCCATATCCCTGTATACTTTACCCACTAATCCTCCTACCCTACGCATCTCTAAGGGGCAATTTCTTAGCATGACCAATCAACCTGACCCGCAGATCTTTGGAGTGTGGAAGGAAACTAGAGCACCCGGAGGAAACCCGCGCAGACACGGGGAGAATGTGCAAACTCCGCCCAGACAATGACCCAAGCCAGGAATCGAACCCAGGTCCCTGGAGCTGTGAAGCAGCAGGGCTAACCCACTGTGCTACCATGAACCCATTCCTCGATTAATAATGGCAATTTTCTGATTTGCCATTTTTTTCACCACCCGGCTAACATTCCCTCCCGCCATCAGAGATCTAGGGACACGCACAACGAGTTAGTTTCTGATTCAGGACTGCCAAGTGTGATGTTATCGCTCGATGCTCCCTGGTAAAATTGCTACTGCCAAAGCAAATAACGTCACACCTTTCTCTGGGTTGAGTTAAGCCTGCCACTAATCTAAATTCATGACCGTCCCACCCATATATTCCTCCAACCAAAGACACTGAAAGTTAACTATGCGGCTAAGTTTTGTTCTATCAGCAAATGTACTTGCTACGCTGCACACAGTTACCTTTGCCTTTTTTTAATATATAAATGAAGAATAATCGGATCCCAGTACAGATTACTTCAGTAGATCACTGGACATGGCTTCCAGTCAGTAAAGCAAACTCCTGTCGTCACCTTCTGTCTCCAACGTGCAATCCAATTTTGAATGTATTTTCACTCAATTCAATGTTCTGTTCATCCAGATGTATGCGTGGATTCTATTCGTGTCCCATAGGGGTCACTGCCAACGATTTCGGTGAAATGCAAACAGTCGAAATCAGTTTCTTGACCTTTGTCTTCACACCTGGTCACCTCCTCAAAGATAGATTGGCATGGCCTCCCTACGCAAAGTTGTGTTGACGAAGGCAGATCAAACTTGACCTGCCCAAGAGTAGGGAGTTTCTCTCCTTCAACGTATTCTCCAATGTGGTCTCTATAACAAAGAACAAAGGACAAAAACATCCTGGGAAACAGGCCCTTTGGCCCAACGAGCCCGCGCCACCATCTTAACATTACCAGTCCACCCATGACCCTTATCTATTGTTTTATGGCCATCCACATTGAGGGAAAACTAACTTAGGGACAATTTATTATTTCCAATCAGCCTAAGAGCACATATTTGGGGTGCGGGAGGAAACCGGAGCACCCAGAGAAAACCCACGCAAGCATGGGGAGAATGCGCAAACTCCCACAGACACCGGCCCAAATCCATGTGTCTGTACAGCAAACAGTGATAGTCACTGAGCTGTCGTCTTGCCCAGTATCTGGTCCAGTTTAGGCACACACTAACGACATGAAGCACTAGGCCAATCTCAAACAACCAAGAGCAGCCCAAGTACGACCCATCGCGTGTATGACCCTCGTTGGACAACAAGGCGGACCGACTTAAAGCCTGTGAATGAAAAGAGAAAAACATTAGTATCATACCGCATCCTTTTACTAATGGACGTCCCAATGCTCATGAACTTTATTTAAAACAATCTCCTATATCATCGATATCATCTATATCCTATATGAGGTGGTGGAGGCTGCCTCGCTAAATATTTTTAAGACGCGGGTTGATGGGTTTTTGATAAGCGAGGGGATTAAGGGTTATGGGGAGAGGGCGGGAATGTGGAACTGAGCCACGAAAGATCAGCCATGATCTTATTGAATGGCGGGGCAGGCTCTAGGGGCTGGATGGCCTACTCCTGCTCCTATTTCCTATGTTGTTATGATTTTGGCATGAGATTTATTAATATTTATTAATATTAATATTAATATTAAGAGATCTCTGGATAGGTTTATGGACGAAAAGGGATTGGTATAGGCTAGTGGGTCATTGTTTTTGTAACTGGTCGGCGCAACATCGTGGGCCGAAGGGCCTGTTCTGCGCTGTAATGTTCTATGTTCTATGTTCTATGTTCTATGAAGGGGCGGCACAGTGGTTAGCACTGCTGCTTCACAGCTCCAGGGTCCTGGGTTTGATTCCCGAGCTCGGGTCACCGCCTGTGCGGAGTTTGCACATTCTCCTCGTGTCTGCGTGGGTTTCCTCCGGGTGCTCCGGTTTCCTCCCGCAGTCCAAAGGTGTGCGGGTCAGGTTGATTGGCTGTGCTAAGAAATTGCCCCTTAGTGTCTCGGGAAGTGTGGATTAGTGGGTATAATATGGGGGTGGGCCTGGGTGGGATTGTGTTCGGTGCAGACTCGAAGGGCCACTTTCTACACTGTAGGGTTTCTATGAGGATAAAATGTTCCATTCGAGGAGTGATTTTGTTAACACACTCACAAGCTTTTGTTAAAGCAAATCATATTTCAACAATACAGTTTAAATTTAATGAACACGTTATCTTAACTTTCAATAATAGAGTAATATAAACACAGTAAGATCCAATTCTTAACTGCTGGGCAGTCTCAAGTTCGAATTTAACCAATATTTCTCAAAAACTTGAACTCCCCTTCTCACAGTGTCCGAGACCTGGGTTGGATTCTGACTGTGGGTCATAGTCTGCGCGGTATCTGCACCTTCACCTTGAGTTTCCTCGTGGGTGATCCAGTTGCCTTCCGTCCAGACTTAGAAAGGTTAAATGCATTACTTGTTAGAAATGTCCCCTTGGTGTCCCACATAGTGTAGGTTAGAGGGAGCAACGGAATAAGTGCACAGGTTAGTGCCTGAGTAAGGTGTCCTCTTGGTGTGGGTGCACCCACCTACGACAAAGAACAAGGAACAAAATCAGCCCGGGAAACAGGCCCTTCGGCCCAACGAGCCCGCGCCGCCATCTCAACACCACCAGTCCCCCCTCTCCCCCCATGACCCCTATCTAATGTTTTATGGCCATCCAGATTGAGGGAAAACTGATTTAGGGACAATTTATTCCTGCCAATCAGCCTAAGAGCACATCTTTGGGGTGTGGGAGGAAACCGGAGCACCCGGAGAAAACCCACGCAAGCACGGGGAGAATGCGCAAACTCCCACAGACACCGGCCCAAATCCATGTGTCTGCACAGCAATCAGCGATACTCACTGAGCTGTCATCTTGCCCAGTATCTGGTCCAGTTTAGGCACACACTAACGACATGAAGCACTAGGCCAATCTCGAACAACCAAGAGCAGCCTCAGTACGACCCATCGCGTGTATGCCCCTCATTGGACACGAGTTGGACCGACTTAAAACCTGTGAATGAAAAGAGAAAAAACATTATTGTCATACTATACCCATTTACATTACCAGGGACGTCCCAATGCTAATGACCCTTATTTAAAACAATTTCCAATATCCATCCATCTCCAACTCAGTCATGTGCCTGTCTAAGTTACTCTTAAAGGACTCTAGCGTGTTTGCCTCCACCACCTTACTTGGCAGAGCATTCCATACCCCCACGACCCTCTGTGTGAAAAACCTCCCTCTAATATCTGTGTTGTATGTCTCCCCCCTCACTTTAAGTCCATGGCCCCTTGTCCTACGTGTCTCTATTATAGGAAATATCTTCCCTCTGTTTACTCTATCTATACCCTTCATAATCTTATATACCTCTATTAGATCCCCCCTCAGTCGCCGTCTTTCAAGGGAAAAGAGCCCCAATTTCTTCAATCTTTCAACGCCCATTGACCGATTAGCTCTGATGATGGAAATGTGGAGCAAATAATGCTAAGGTTCCATTTCCGGACTGTCCAAATTGTCTTTCCCTTTACCTTGCTGTTCGACGCCACATTATTTTAGCAGCGCAGTGGAACAGTGGTTAGCCCAGTTGCCGGGAATCTGTGTTCAGTTCCTTGCCTGGGTAACACTCTGCGTGGAGTTTGCACATTCTCCCCGTGTCTGCTTGGTTTTACTCAGCGTGTTCTGGTTTCCTCGGAAAGACTGATGGGGCGTATTGGCCGTCCTACATTCTCGCTCACGGTACCGGAACAGGCACCGGAGTGTGACAGACAGGGGGACTTTTACTGTCGCCTCATTGCTGAGTTAGTGTAAGGCTACTTGTAACGGCGATAAATAGACTAAAAAAAAGTAAAACCATTCCCTTCACAGTGCAATTGTTCGTGTAATGAAAGAATAAAGTTTAACACAACACACTGATGTGGCACCACAGTTCAGCTGGATCTGTAAATGTGAAGAACGTAGTGGAATGTGACACAGATATTGGTTCTACAAATATCTTTTCGTTAAACAAATGAAGGGACAAACTGATCTTTATCATCCAGAGTCATAGGCGTTTACAACATGGGCTCAAACCCTTCAGCCCAACTTGCCCATGTCGCCCTTATATTTTTTAAACCTCTAATCTAATCCCAACTGCCCGCATTCGGCCCAGATCCCTCTATACCTATCGTGCCGACGTAACTATCTAAATATGTTTTAGAAGATACATTTTTTTCCCTCCTCTGCTACTAACTCTGGTAGCCTTTTTCGGACACTCACCGCCCTCTGTATGAAGAAACTGCCTCTCTGGACACTTTTGCATCTCTCCCCCTAACCCTATGCCATCTAGTTTTAGACCCCACTACCTTTGGGAAAATATATTGAGTATCTATCTTGTCTATTCCCCTCACTAGAACATAAGAACATAAGAAATAGGAGCAGGAGGAGGCCATCCAGCCCCTCGAGCCTGCCCCGCCATTCAATAAGATCATGGCTGATCTGTCGTGTCTCAGTTCCACATTCCCGCCCTCACTATTTTATAGACCTCTATAAGATCACCCCTCAGCCTCCTACGCTTCAGAGAAAAAAGTCCCAGTCTATCCAGCCTCTCCTTATAACCCAATCCATCAAGTCCCGGTAACATCCTAGTAAATCTTTTCTGCGCTCTTTCTAGTTTAATGATATCCTTTCTATAATAGGGTGACCAGAACTGTACACAGTATTCCAAGTGTGGCCTTACCAATGTCTTGTACAACTTCAACAAGACGTCCCAACTCCTGTATTCAATGTTCTAACCAATAAAACCAAGCATGCTGAATGCCTTGTTCACTAGTCTTTCTGACTGTGAATCCACATTCAAGCAGTTATGTACATGTACCCTGAAATACCTTTGTTCTGTAACTCTCTCCAACGCCCTACCGTGAACGGAGTAAGTCCTGCCCTGGTTCAATCTATCAAAATGCATCACTTCTCGTTTGTCTAAATTAAACTCAATCTGCCACCTTTCATTTGATGAACACTGTAATGTGTTATTGCGAACAGTGGAATATAATGTAATACAACACCACTTTCAGCGAGACACTTGGATGTTTGGCTCAGATAGTAATAAAATGTGAATGGGCCAGGAACTGGCAAATGGAATTTAATGTTGGCAAGTGCGAGGTGGTCCACTTTGGTAGGAAGAATGGTAGGAAGGATTATTACTTACGTGGCGAAAAACTGCAGCAGGTGACGGTGCAGAGGGACCTCGGGGTCCTTGTGCATGAGTCGCAAAAACCCAGCCTGCAGGTGCAGCAGGTGGTCAGGAAGGCGAATGGGATGCTGGCCTTCATAGCGAGGGGGATTGAATATAAAAGTAGGGAGGTCTTGCTGCAGCTGTATAGAGCACTGGTGAGGCTGCAGCTGGAGTACTGTGTGCAGTTATGGTCGCCGTACTTACGCAAGGATATTTTGGCCTTGGAGGGAGTGCAGAGGAGGTTTACTAGGCTGATACCGGGGTTGAGGGGGTTGAGCTATGAGGAGAGGCTGAATAAACTAGGCTTGTACTCTTTAGAGTTTAGAAGAACGAGGGGAGATCTCATTGAGACATATAAGATGATGAATGGGATGGATAGGATAGAGGTGGAGAGACTCTTCCCGCTCAGAAAGGACAGTAGGACTAGGGGGCACAGCCTCAAGATAAAGGGCGGGCGGTTTAGAATGAAGTTGAGGAGGAACTTCTTCACTCAAAGGGTGGTGAATCTCTGGAATTCTCTGCCTGTTGAAGTGGTTGAGGCTACCTCGCTAAATATATTTAAGACGTGGGTTGATGGGTTTTTGATAAGAGAGGGGATTAAGGGTTATGGGGAGAGGGCGGGAATGTGGAACTGAGCCACGACAGATCAGCCATGATCTTATTGAATGGCGGGGCAGGCTTGAAGGGCGAGATGGCCTACTCCTGCTCCTATTTCTTATAGAACATAGAACATAGAACATTACAGCGCAGAACAGGCCCTTCGGCCCACGATGTTGCGCCGACCAGTTACAAAAACAATGACCCACTAGCTTATACCAATCCCTTTTCGTCCATAAACCTATCCATAGATCTCTTAAACGCGCCCAAACTAGGCGCATTTACAACTGCAGCAGGCAGGGCATTCCAATCCCTCACAACCCGCTGAGTAAAGAACCTACCCCTGACATCCGTCCTATAACTACCCCCCCTTAATTTAAAGCCATGCCCCCTCGTGCTAGCTTCCTCCAACCGAGGAAAAAGGCTATCACTATCCACCCTATCTAAACCTCTAATCATCTTATATGTTTCAATAAGATCCCCTCTTAGCCGCCTTCTTTCCAACGAAAACAACCCTAAATCCCTCAGCCTCTCCTCATAGGACCTCCCCTCCATACCAGGCAACATCCTAGTAAACCTCCTCTGCACCCTCTCCAAAGCCTCCACGTCCTTCTTGTAATGTGGGGACCAGAACTGCACACAGTACTCCAAGTGCGGCCGCACCAGAGTAGTGTACAGTTGCAACATTACGCTGCGACTCCGAAATTCAATCCCCCTACCAATAAACGCCAAGACACCGTAGGCCTTCTTGACAACCTTATCTACTTGATTCCCAACTTTCAGGGACCTATGTACACATACACCTAGATCCCTCTGTTCATCCACACTATTCAAAGTCCTCCCGTTAGCCCTATACTCGACACATCTGTTATTCCTACCAAAGTGAATTACCTCACACTTCTCCGCATTAGATTCCATCCGCCACCTCTCGGCCCAGCTCTACAACCTATCTAAGTCTCCCTGCAGACTATGACACCCTTCCTCACAATCTACCACACCTCCGACTTTGGTGTCATCAGCAAATTTACTAATCCACCCAACTATACCCTCATCCAGATCATTAATAAAGATTACAAACAACAGTGGCCCCAAAACAGATCCCTGAGGCACACCACGCGTAACCGATCTCCATGATGAATATTTACCATCAACCACCACCCTCTGTCTCCTCTCTGCTAACCAATTCCTGATCCAACTTCCTAGATTACCCCCAATCCCATACATCTGCATTTTCTGCAGAAGCCTACCATGGTGAACCTTATCGAACGCCTTACTAAAATCCATATATACCACGTCAACTGCCTTACCCCTATCCACCTCTTTGGTCACCTTCTCAAAAAACTCAATAAGTTTAGTAAGGCACGACCTACCCGCCACAAAACCATGCTGACTGTCTCCAATCAATTCATTACTCTCCAAATAACTATAAATCCTATCCCTAATAATTTTTTCTAAAACCTTGCCCACAACAGAAGTAAGACTCACCGGTCTATAATTCCCGGCAAAGTCTCTGTTCCCCTTCTTAAACAATGGGACAACATTCGCTATCCTCCAATCCTCCGGGACTACACCAGAGACCAATGACGACCTGAAGATCAGAGCCAGAGGCTCTGCAATCACCTCTCTAGCCTCCCAGAGAATCCGAGGGTAGATCCCATGGGGACCAGGGGACTTATCTATTTTCAGCCCCTCAAGTATATCCAGCACATCCCCCTTATCAACCGTAATACTGTCTATTTTACACCCCTGCAACCCAATGTCCTCCTCAGTTATATTCATGTCCCCCTGCGTGAACACCGAAGAGAAATATTGGTTCAATACTTCTCCAATCTCCTCCGGTTCCACACACAACTTCCCTCTGCTGTCTGTAACTGGCCCTAATCTTGCCCTGACCAACCTTCTGTTCCTGACATGCCTATAGAACGCCTTAGGATTCTCCTTAATCCTATCAGCCAAAGTCTTCTCATGTCCTCTTTTAGCCCTTCTTAACTCACTCTTCAACTCCCTCCTAGCCAATCTAAAGTTTCTAGTGCACTACCTGAGCCCTCACATCTCATCCGAACATAAGCCTCCTTTTTCTTTTTAACCATCGACTCAACTTTTTTAGTGCACCACGGTTCCCTACGTCTACCAAATCCTCCATGCCTGACAGGGACATACCTATCAAGGACTCGCAGTAGCTGCTCCTTGAAAAAACTCCACATTTCGGACGTTCCCAGTCCCTGTAATCTCCTAGTCCAATCTATGCTTCCTAATTCACTCCTAATAGCCTCATAATTACCCTTCCCCCAGCTAAAGCTACTGACCCGAGGTTCATGCCTATCCCTTCCCATCACTAAGGTGAATGTAACCGAATTGTGGTCACTATCACCAAAATGCACACCAACTTCCAAGTCTAGCACCTGGTCTGGCTCATTTCCCAGCACCAAATCCAATATAGCCTCACCTCTAGTTGGCCTATCTACATACTGAGTCAAAAAACCTTCCTGCACGCTTTGTACAAAAACTGACCCCTCTAACGAGCTAGAACTATAGCAATTCCAATCAATATTCGTAAAGTTAAAGTCCCCCATAACAATTATCCTATTACTTTCACTCCTAACCAGGATTGACTCCGCAATCCTTTCCTCAACCTCTCTAGAACTTTTAGGAGATCTATAAAAGACTCCCAACAGGGTGACCTCTCCTCTCCTATTTCTAATCTCAGCCCATACTACCTCAACTGACAAGACTATTACTTACGTGGCGAAAAACTGCAGCAGGCGACGGTGCAGAGGGACCTCGGGGTCCTTGTGCATGAGTCGCAAAAACCCAGCTTGCAGGTGCAGCAGGTGGTCAAGATGGCGAATGGGATGCTGGCCTTCATAGCGAGGGGGATTGAATATAAAAGTAGGGAGGTCTTGCTGCAGCTGCATAGGGCATTGGTGAGTACTGGAGTACTGTGTGCAGTTTTGGGCGCCGCACCTGCGCAAGGATATTTTGGCCCTGGAGGGAGTGCAGAGGAGGTTTACTAGGCTGATACCGGAGTTGAGGGGATTGAGCTATGAGGAGAGGCTGAATAAACTAGGCTTGTACTCGTTAGAGTTTAGAAGAATGAGGGGAGATCTCATTGAGACGTATAAAATGATGAAAGGGATGGATAGGATAGAGGTGGAGAGACTCTTCCCGCTCAAAAAAGACAGTAGGACTAGGGGGCACAGCCTCAAGGTAAAGGGGAGGCGGTTTAGAACGGAGTTGAGGAGGAAGTTCTTCACTCAAAGGGTGGTGAATCTCTGGAATTCTCTGCCCGTTGAAGTGGTGGAGGCTGCCTCGCTAAATATTTTTAAGAAGCGGGTTGATGGGTTTTTGATAAGAGAGGGGATGAAGGGTTATGGGGAGAGGGCGGAAAGTGGAACTGAGCCACAACAGATCAGCCATGATCTTATTGAATGGCGGGGCATGCTCGAAGCGCTAGATGGCCTACTCCTGCTCCTATTTCTTATGTTCTTATGTTCTTAAGTCCTCATCAAACTTCCTCTCCGACACTGTGATACAGTCTTTGACTAGCAATGCTACCCCACCCCCCCCTTCTACAATCTTCTCTACTCCGACTAAAGCATTTGTACCCCGGAACCTGCAACAACCATTCCTGTCCCTGCTCTATCCATGCCTCTGAAATGGCCACAACATCAAAGTCCCAGGTACTGATCCACGCTGCAAGTTCATCCACTTTATTGCGAATACTCCTCGCATTAACGTACACACATTTCAAACCCTGCTCCGCCCCACCCCCACTATGCCGTGCCTTGTATTCCCCGACTATGCCCCCCTCACTTTCACCCCCTCTACTCACGATCCCACCCCCCCTCCGAATCAGTTTAAACCTCCCTGCATAGCCTTTGCAATTTTACCCCCCAGGATATTGGTCCCGCTCTGATTCAGGTGTAGGCCATCACTCTTATAGAGGTCCCACCTTCCCCAGAATGAGCCCCAATTGCTCAAGTACCTGAACCCCTCCCTCCTGCACCATCCCCTCAGCCACGAGTTCAAACTTTCCCTCTCTCTATTCCTCTCTAAACTTTCCCGTGGCACAGGCAAGAGTCCGGATATAACTACTCTTCCAGACTTGGCCTTTAGTTTCCACCCCAACTCCATAAATCTTTGCTTAATATCCCCTTCCCTTAATCTCCCTATGTCATGTGTCCCCACATGATCTATAACTTGGGGTTGATCTCCCTCTCCCCTAAGAGTCCTGAATACCCTGTCCGATACATCCCGGACCCCAGCCCCTGGTAGGCAACACACCAGCCCTGAGTCCCTACCCTTACCTCCGACTCTCCTATCCGTCCCCATAACTGTGGAGTCCCCAATCACGAGGCCCAGTCTCTTACCCCTAACCACCTGAGGTTTCCCAATAGGCTCACCCCCAGAGACCTGCTCCCTTCGGTTATCCCCAGTTGATTCCTCCTCAACTGTAGCCTCCAGGACCGAAAACCTATTTTGGAGGGGAACAGCCCCAGGGGATTGTCCCCCCAACTGCTTCTTTCCCCTCTTCCCAGCAGTGACCCAAGACTTATTTCTAGGAGTGACTATCTCCTTATAACTCCTATCTATGTCCTCCTCCACTTCCCGAATTATGCGGAGCTCCTCTAATTCCACCTCCAGCTCCTTTACACGCTCCTCCAGAAACTCAATCTATCACACTTCCTAGAAGTAAAATCACCTGAAACACTGCTGGAGTCCCTCACCACATACATCCCACAGGAGATGCAGCTTACAGCCTGAACTGCCATTCCTGAATCAATTACCAGCAGAAAAATAAAAATATAAAAAAAAAACTTCCCACACAGTTGTAATTTAGGTTAGAGGAGGTGGGAGGGTTGGATTCTCTACCAGTGTAGAGAATCGGGTATCCTCTCTGCACTAATTTATAGGGTTAGGGGCACGAGAAAAAAAAAACTATGTTCTTTAAAGAGTGTCTGAAAACATTGAGTTTTCTTGACCACGTTTCAGGCTTTTCTGTTTGGACAGTGAAGATAAAAGTAACACAAAAAATGTTTTAAAATACAGACGAATCTTGTATTTTGAGCAACTGAATAAGGACATAACATAAGAACATAAGAAACGGGAGCAGTAGTCGGCCATCTAGCCCTTCGAGCCTGCCCCGCCATTCAATAAGATCATGGTCGATCTGAAGTGGAATAAACTGCAGCACAATTCTTCTTCCACAGGACAAGTCAGTTTTTATTGTGATCGGCAGAGTGGAATGGAGCTCAGAGCTATCCCCCAGTACAGCTCGCTGTACGTTGGTGGAAAGACACAGAGAGATGGTGAGCAACAATTGTAACCGATTGTGTGGAATGTAACACAGATTTTCACAAAGAGGTATCTATCGTGTTATCACTTATGACAAATGTGCATGGAAAAACACGTTATTCTTCAACATTCGAGTGATGTGCTAAGAATACTGATTTATGCTCATTGCATATTCTCCCTCTGTCCGTGTGAGTTTCCTTTGGGCGTTCCGGCTTCCATCCACACTCCAAAGATGCATTGGCCATGATATGTTGCCTTTCTGTGTCCCAGTGTGCGCAAGTTGGGACAAATCGTGAGGATTATGCATGGGTTATTGGGGGTAAAGTCTGAGTAAGATGCAATGTCAGGGTTGGTGAAACTTCGATGGGTAGAATGGACTACATTGCACGTTCATTGCTTCGCTCTGATGTGAAATTGTGGTTTAAATCATGCCAAGGTCATGGCTCCGATTGCCTACAGGCCTTATTCCCTAACCCAGTGTCGTTGGGGTTGATATCTTGTTGGTCTATTTTAAGGGTTGTGGGGTGGCGCAATTTTTCTCACCGCTGCCTCGTAATGCCAGTTCGATTCCCGACCTCAGGTGACCATCTGTGCGATGTTCGTACTTTCCCCCCATCTCACTGTGGGTTCTTCCTGGTTCGCTTGTTTCCTCTCACTCTCCAGCTGATACCGGAGTTGAGGGGGTTGAGCTATGAGGAGAAGCTGAATAAACTAGGCTTGTACTCGTTAGAGTTTAGAAGAATGAGGGGAGATCTCATTGAGACGTATAAGATGATGAATGGGATGGATAGGATAGAGGTGGAGAGACTCTTCCCGCACAGAAAGGACAGTAGGACTAGGGGGCACAGCCTCAAGATAAAAGGGGGGGGCGGTTTAGAACGGAGTTGAGGAGGAAGTTCTTCACTCAAAGGGTGGTGAATCTCCGGAATTCTCTGCCCGTTGAAGTGGTGGAGGCTGCCTCGCTAAATATTTTTAAGACGCGGGCTGATGGGTTTTTGATAAGAGAGGGGATTAAGGGTTATGGGGAGAGGGCGGGAATGTGGAACTGAGCCACGACAGATCAGCCATGATCTTATTGAATGGCGGGGCAGGCTCGAAGGGCTGGATGGCCTACTCCTGCTCCTATTTCTTATGTTCTTATATAGCTTTGCAGCAAATTCAAGACCGCTCCCATTAACTTGCCATCGCCAACGCCCCCCCCCTCACCCCCCAAAGTATCCTTATCCTTCCTGTAGCGTGGTGGATAGAATTGTACACAATATTCCGAATGAGGCCTATCTAAGTTTTTGTACACGTGCAGTGTGACCTACCAGTTTTTACACTCAGTGTTCCTATCGATGAAGACAAGCATGCTATATTCCTTCTTGACTAACTCATCCTCCTGTGCTGCTATGTTCAGTATGTGCATGTGTACGCCTTGACCTCTCGGCCTGCCAATACTTTTTAAGGGTTCTATCATTTAATGTATAATTCCTACATGTATCGGAGCTTACAAAATGCATTTGACCTTCCACTGGAAAGGATCAAACTCCATCTGACATTTGTCTGCCGGTCCCCCAACAAAACATGTGTCTTACTTTGCCCTCTGACAATACTCTCCATGATCCAAAACTCCAACAAATTCTGTGTCGTTTTCTAACTTATCAGGCCAGCTACATTTGCCTCCGAGTTGTGTATATACTGTGAACAACAAGGTCCAAGAACCTGACCCCTGTGGAGCACCGCTACTCACAGCCTTCCATTCAGAATTAATAACTGCCCCCTCCTGCTAGTCTCTATGCCCAAGACAGGTCTTTAAACATCTTGCCAGATCTGCTCTGACCCAACTGACTTCACTTTCATGTCAGTCTACCATGGGGTACCTTGTCAAAAGCTTTGCTGAAGTCCGTATATTCAACATGCACTGCCTTTTGTTCATCTATCAGCTCCTTAACTTCCTCAAAACAAAAATGATAAAGTTATTAAGGCCCGACTTTCCCTGCACAAAACAATGCTGCCTATCACAAATAGATCATTTTTCCCCTGAATGTAAATAAATCCTGCCCTTAGAATATTTAACAATAATTTCCCTGTTGTAATACTCACCGGTCTATAATTTCCAGGATTATTCCTGCTCTCCTTCAGCATTGGTACATTGTTTTTATCTCTCTCCAATCCGCGGGAACTCCACCTCGAGCCAATAAGGTTCTAAACATTCCTGTTGATGTCCCAGCAATTTCCTCCCTTGCTTCCTTCACTATTCTGGGGCAGATCCCGGGGATTTATCAACTTTAACGCTTTTCTAGACGCCCAACGCCTCGTCCTTTCTGATGTCGACGTGACCCACAGGACGGACACACCTCACCCCAGGTTCCTCACCCACCGAGCACTTCACTTTGGCGAGTAATGAGGCCAAGTTTGGGGGCGTTTAAGAGATCTCTGGATAGGTTTATGGACGAAAAGGGATTGGTATAGGCTAGTGGGTCATTGTTTTTGTAACTGGTCGGCGCAACATCGTGGGCCGAAGGGCCTGTTCTGCGCTGTAATGTTCTATGTTCTATGTTCTATGTTCTAAGTATTCATTTCGTATCTCGCCCATTTCCTCTGGTTCCATGTGTAGATTCTCCCCACAATCTTTGAATGGGCCTGCCTTTTCTCTGGCTACCCACTTGTTTATTTTCATACGAATAAAATGCCTTAGGATTTTCCTTAATCCTGTTTGTTAAGCGCTTCTCATGAATCATTTTAGCCCTCCTTCTAACACCTTCCTTTAGTCCGTCCCTACTTTATTTATGTTCTTGAAGGACTTCATCTGTCCAAAGCCTTTTTAGGCTTTACCTGTTCTTTATTATTATTTTCGATGAGATTCACAATACCATCATTATCCGGGGTCCCTGATACTTCCTACTGAGTCCTTAATCCTCACAGTTCCATAGACGGTCCTGAGTTCCAATCAATTGGCATCTAAAGACTCTGACACCTCGGATGTTGACTTAACCTCAAAATGCCTCCCCCAATCGACCTTCCCCAGATCCTGCCAAATGGCGTCTCAGTTAGTCTTTCCCCAATTTGATACCTTCTCCCAATGACCCACTCTTGAACTTACCACACGCGCCTTAAAACCTCCGGAATTATGATCCCTGTTCCGAAATGTTTTCCGACTGAAAATCGATCATCTGGTCCGGGCCCATTCCCAACACAAGGTCTAGTATATTTCCTGCCCGAGTTGGGCTCTTTACATCCTCTGTTTACAAAACATTCCTCTATCCTCTTTACAAATTCCGTCCCATCCAATCCGTGTTGGTAATTGAGTTCCAGGCAATTTAGGGTTCAGTTAAAATAACCACCAAAACAATCCTGTTATTTTTGCATCTTTCCAAACTCTGTCTGCTGCTCTATTTCCAGTTGGCTGTTGGGAGGCTGGATCTCCAGGATGATGGAGGCAAGTTTCCACACCAGACAGATGCTAGGCTGATTGGTGGAAGGCAGCGAGAGCGGAAAATGTTTTGTTTTTCAGATTGGCAGCCGATAATTTGTGGATTTCCAGTGGGGTTCTTCTGAGGACCACAGATTTTCACTCTACTCATCTAAAGTCTGTATCAAGGAACTGAGAGCATCGTGGATACATTTCCAGACTTAACAAATATGGAGAGAGGGACACGCTGTATTGACGAGATGCAGGAGCTGAATGAAGATCAGCACCTTAGGAGAGTGGGCAAAGCAGTAGCAGATGGAATACAACGTGGGGAAATCTAATGTAATGGACTTCAGCAAGACGTTCAATAAGGCCCCCCATGCAAAACTTCTTGAGAATGGGAGAGGGCATGGGTTCCAAGGGGCTGTTTCCTTGTCGATCCAGAACTGGCTTACCTGCAGAAGTCATGATGTGGGTATGCCGGCGTTGGACTGGCGTAAACACAGTAAAAAGTCTGACAACACCAGGTTTTAGTCCAACCTATTTATTTGATAATATACTCACAAGCTTTCGAGGGGGCTGCCTCTTCGTCACCTGAAGAGTGGAGTGCCCCAGGGTTCAGTTCCAGGACCCTTGCTGTTTGTTATTTTCATAAATGACCTGGATGAGGAAGTGGAGGGATGGGTTGGTGAGTTTGCCGATGATATGAAGGTTGGTGGTGTTGTGGATAGTCTGGAGGGACGTCAGAAGTTGCAGCGAGACATAGATAGGATGCAAGACTGGGCGGAGAAGTGGCAGATGGACTTCAACGTGGATAAATGTGTAGTGGTCCATTTTGGCAGGACCAATGGGATGAAGGAATACAATATCAAGAGTAGGAGTCTTAGCTGTGTTGAGGATCAGAAGGAGCTTGCGGTCCAGATCCACGGGACTCTTAAATCAGCCTCGCAGGTGGAAGAGGTGGTCAAGAAGGCGTATGGTGTACTGGCCTTCATTAATCGAGGGATTGAGTTTAGGAGTCGGGAGATATTGCTGCAACTTTATAAGACCCTGGTCAGACCCCACTTGGAGTACTGTGCACAGTTCTGGTCGCCTCACTACAGGAAGGATGTGGAAGCTATTGAGAGGGTGCAGAGGAGATTTACAAGGATGTTGCCTGGATTGGGAGGCACGCCTTATGAAGATAGGTTGAGGGAGCTCGATCATTTCTCCTTAGATAGATGAAGGATGAGAGGAGACCTGATCGAGGTTTATAAAACGTTGAGAGGAATAGATAGGGTGGATTCGCGAGGCTATTTCCCAGGGCAGAAATGGTTGTGACGAGAGGACACAGGTTTAAGGTGCTGGGGAGTAGGTACAGAGGAGATGTTAGGGGTAAGTTTTTCACTCAGAGGGTGGTGAGTGAGTGGAATCGGCTGCCGTCGGTGGTGGGGGGAGGCAAATTTGATAGGATTTGTTCCAGAGATTTCTGGATGAGGACTTGGAACTTAATAGAATTGCGGGTTATAGATAAGCCTAGTAGGTAGGGATATCATCAGCGCAACTTGGGGGCCGAATGGCCTGTTTCTGCTATAATTTTTCTATGTTCTATGTTCTGTTCTATGAATTGAGGCGTAGACTATTTACTAAATGGGGATTGACTTCATAAATCGGAACCACAAAGGAACATGGGGGTTCATGTTAATTATTCTCTTCAGGTTCCTTTGCAGGTTGACTTTGCAGTCAGGAAAGCAAATGTAATATTAACATTCATCTCAAGAGGACGAGAATGTGAGAGTAGGGATGCACTGCTGAGGATTTCGAAGGCTTTTCTCAGACCACATTTAGAATACCGTGAGACAAAGAATGTTTTAGCCCTGGAGAGATTGCAGAGGAAGTTCAAGAGTATTCCCCAGTTTAATAATTCTTGATGTATGAGGAGCGTATCCGATGTGTTGTTGTAGACTTGATGGAGTTGAGAAGGATTAGGGGCAATCTCATTGAAATGTCCAGAATACTGATCTGCCTGGATGGAGTGGGAGTGGGGAAGGTGTGTACGTTAGAAGGAGAGAACGGGGCATAGTCTCAGATTAAGGGGACAATCCTACAAAACCGAGATGAGGAGAAATACCTCCAATCAGAGCGTGGAGAAACTCTGGAACCCATTGACACAGAAGGCTGTGGAGGCAAGATCACTGAGGGTTTTTTTTTGTTATATACAGAGATAGATAGATTTTGGTTGGCCATAGGCTGAAGTTCATTGGGGAAAGAAAGCGGGATAATGGTGTTGAGAAATAGATCAGCCATGATTAAATGGTGAAGCGGATATGACGAGCTGAATGGCCCAATTATGCTTCTAAGTCACATGGTTTTATGATCCCGGTCCCATGTGCCCAGCCATGTTCTGGGTTTATCTGCAACATAGTTTGAAATAAATACAAATTAATGTATCACTGTACCCTATCATGCTAATATCTGTATTCTGCAGTTAAATTGCTCTCTTTAATCCTGTATAAGCCTCAACAGTCCCTTTTGTCTCGCTCCTCTTTATTTCCCACCCACCTCGGTGACTAATTGCAAAGTTGCCCAGTGGCCTTCCCAAACATCCCCACCCATGTATTTGCTCCCTCCCTGTTCAGGTGCAACCCATCCCTCTGTACAAGTCACCTCTGCACCAGCCGAGATCCCAAAGCTACAGCGGGAGCGTGGGTCCGACTGCACTCCTCTGACATGCCAGAGCCCGCATCATCTTCCAAAACAGAATACTGGTCTACGAGTGTTTGCTTTCATCTGGACTATTGCCGTTCTGTTGTTTTCTTGGGTGGACAAAAATGTATTACAAGCTCGGAACTGATTAGCCTGATTGGCAGGTAGTTGATGTGACTGGGTGGAGCTAGGCTTACACGTAATAATCAAGCCCGATACTGCTTTGTGTTGTGAGGGAACAGTGTCTCTCCTATCCCATCATTGAATTTGTCACTGGAATGTATCAGGGAATAAGTGTGTGCAGTGCTATGTACATGTCTGAGCTGGCTGATGCACTAGTATACTGTCATTCAAAGAAAGTGATTCATAGATACATTAAGCCAGAAAATTTTCTCATTGAGTTTTCTATCTGAGAAAATGCTGACTTGAAGCTGCGGAGGCAGGCACCCCATTCTGACTTTGAAATCTTCACACTGGGTGTTGGCATGGATTAGGTATAATTCTCTCACGTTTTGATTTTGAAAATGAATACTTTCCATCAAACAACAGTCTGAATCTCTGTCCAGAGTTGAGAAAAAGCCAATGTTCAGGTAAGCAAGTCTGCTTCTGGTGTCTACGTATCAAAAGCAAAATTCAATGCATTGTATCACCAATCACTTGGAAGACATCCATTCTCAGGGTGCAGTGGAAAATTTCTTTCCCTTTCATGACGTTTATTTAGCGCCTCACTGTAAATCACTCCGTCAGATAACCCACTTTATTTTTACATTTTCTACACTGTTGTACGACGGTAAACCTTCATTTTTCTTCCACTGTTGTCTGTGTGTCACTTGTTGAGGATTACGACCAAATTCCGGAATTGTGGGAACCTGTCAGATGTTAAGCGAGGTCAGAATAGGACATTGTTACAGCTAAAAGTGCAAACCATTTTTTGGGTTGCTGAACGATAGATTCTTATGATTTATTATATTTTCAACATTTAATATGATGTGGTATACCAGAAAGGGGAATGTTTAATATACGTTTCAACTGTTCCCTGAAATTCCTCTGCGTGATGGCATAAATGCATGTGTTTGTGCAGCAACTAAGGAGCTGCAGCATGAAGCCTATTTCAAGTACGAAAGTGGGAATGTACACAGAAACATAACCAATACTGAAAAGTCGCCGCCACATTGAATACATCATGAAGACGAACCACAAGATTATGAAATTCCCTGATATAGCAAATAACAAAACTATGGATTTCTGTCGACTATCCATTTCTTGGTCCTTGTGATTATCTCCATTGCTCACAGCCCGTAGTCTCCTGCGGGCTCTGCTGCTTGTTAATATGTGCCTGACCGTTAAAATATTGAGAAGTAGAATCAGAATAAATGGGATCCCTGGCGTGAAGATATTATGGAAAACCTCGACAGCTCCCCACACTTTTGAGAGCATTATGAGAACATCCATGTAACAAAACCAAGGGTTGTTATTCAACCAGTACCAATTGGTCAACATAAAGTACCACGTGGTGTCCTTTAAACTGCACAGAACGGTCACTGTCCCCAGCACCAAGGCCGCCATTCTCTTGGTGCAGTATTTATTTCTCAGCTTCTGACAACATATTAACACAAATCGATCAAAGGTGAAGGTGACGGTGAACCAGACGGTACAGTCAGTGACTGCATAAAGCAGCACAGCGTGAATATTACACACGGGGATGTGTCGCACAAATGATAGTTCATATGCAATGGGAATCTGCCTCAAAATGAGGTCCAGGATTACGACCAATAGATCTGCTGTTGCCATGGCCACCAGGTAGCGTGTGGTTGAACCGGACAGTCCACATTTTCCCCGAGAAAATATCATGATTGTCAGCAAGTTAACTGTGAATAAAAGAAAGCTTCAAAATGAGTAAGGAGAATATGAGCAAACCACGTTGTCACAATGAATCTATGTACAATTCATCGATTAGTGCTGCCGAGTGATCGATAATAACACATAGTCTGTGAAAAATAAATTAGTGACCTCAACTCCCCAGGGTGCTGAATGAGTTCAGGGAGGAGACTGAAGGTGCTCTGAAATTTAATGTATTTATTAGTGTCACAAGTAGACCTGCATCAACACTGCGATAAACTTATAGAGGAAACACCCCTCGGCTCCACACACAGGTGCCTGTTTGAACATAAGAACATAAGAAATAGGAGCAGGAGTAGACCATCTAGCCCCTCGAGCCTGCCCCACCATTCAATAAGATCATGGCTGATCTGAAGTGGATCAGTTGCACATTCCCGCTTTCTCCCCTTAATTCCCCTGTCTATCAGAAACCTATCTACCCGTGACTTAAATATATTCAGCGAGGCAGCCTCCACCCCTTCAACGGGCAGAGAATTCCAGAGATTCACCACCCTTTGAGTGAAGAAGTTCCTCCTCAACTCCGTTCTAAACCGCCCCCCCTTTATCTTGAGGCTGTGCCCCCTAGTCCTACTGTCTTTTCTGAGCGGGAAGAGTCTCTCCACC
The DNA here is from genome assembly GCF_965287045.1 of Carcharhinus amblyrhynchos. Taxonomy (NCBI): domain Eukaryota; kingdom Metazoa; phylum Chordata; class Chondrichthyes; order Carcharhiniformes; family Carcharhinidae; genus Carcharhinus; species Carcharhinus amblyrhynchos. The sequence goes on along the minus strand of NW_027649848.1, from coordinate 534,087 downwards.
TCTATCCTATCCATCCCATTCATCATCTTATATGTCTCAATGAGATCTCCCCTCATTCTTCTGAACTCTAACGAGTACAAGCCTAGTTTATTCAGCCTCTCCTCATAGCTCAACCCCCTCAACTCCGGTATCAGCCTAGTAAACCTCCTCTGCACTCCCTCCAAGGCCAAAATATCCTTGCGTAAGTACGGCGCCCAAAACTGCACACAATACTCCAGCTGCAGGCTCACCAATGCCCTATACAGCTGCAGCAAGACCTCCCTACTTTTATATTCAACCCCCTCGCTATGAAGGCCAGCATCCCATTCGCCTTCCTGACCACCTGCTGCACCTGCAGGCTGGGTTTTTGCGACTCATGCACAAGGACCCCGAGGTCCCTCTGCACCGTCGCCTGCTGCAGTTTTTCGCCACGTAAGTGATGATCCTTCCTACCATTATTCCTACCAAAGTGGACCACCTCGCACTTGCCAACATTAAATTCCATTTGCTATTTCCTGGCCCATTCGCCCAGCCTATCTAGATCCTTCTGTAGGCTCTCCACACCCTCCGCACAATTTGCCTTTCCTCCAATCTTGGTGTCATCAGCAAATTTCGACACCCTACACTTGGCCCCCTCCTCCAGATCATCTATATAAATGGTAAATAGCTGAGGTCCCAGCACCGACCCCTGGGGCACTCCACTAGTCACCATCCACCAATCCGAATAGCATCCATTGACCCCTACTCTCTGCCTCCTATTTGACAACCAATCCTCTAACCATGCTAACACCCTACCCCCAACTCCATGTCCCCTGACCTTCTGTAATAACCTCTTGTGAGGTACCTTGTCAAATGCCTTCTGAAAATCCGGAAAGACCACATCCACCGGCTCTCCTCTATCCACCGTTATACAATAAATGGTAGAACGATAGCAACACATTTGCCACTTTGATGTGACACCCGAACAGAACAATCGGTTTAAATAAGGTCAGTGGGCCTCCTGCAACCCCCAGTCGCGTACTATTCTGTCAAAACTGAATTGAGAACTAAACTCAGTGAGAATCAGTCGAACATTGATTATTATAGATTTTACCAAGTTTTTGCTAACATTTGCAATCAAATCAAATGTGATGGAATCTGCAGTGCTGCCAATTCTATTGATAATTGAATTGAGGGAATGGATTCCAGTGAACCGTAAAGCCACGTATCATCAGGATAATTATTTACACAGTGCTGACTGTGGCTGGAATAGATCTGGAACAAATCTGCTAATGTGCACTTCGGGCTTTTAGTCACAATTTCTTTTTAAGGTGATACGAGTAGAATTCTATTCCAGATATACGGCTGGCTGTAGATTTTACTCAACGACATTGCACGCAGTTATGTATTTTCCCAGCCATCGATACGGCTCATACAATAGCAAGGGATGGGAAAAAGCAGGGTGCCGTCTAGAGGGGACCAGAACACACTGTGTTATGTATTGGCAACACTGAGAGCGACGCGGTGGCACAGTGGTTAACATTAGAGCCTCACAGCACTGGGGATGTGGGTTCATATTTCGGCACGGATTACTGCCTGCGTGGATTCTGCATGTTCTCCCTGTGTGAC